>NC_056726.1:525757963-526057963 GCF_019279795.1 Protopterus annectens | reverse complement strand
CATATCTTCCATCTCTCCCCTTAATATTTGATATTTATTTAGAAAACACTAGTAATGTGGATATACAAGATGGTCTACTTAAACTTTGCTCAGAATTACAAATAATCAAGATTCAATAATGGAATAAACATGTTTTTTTTCTATTATAATTATTCTCCTAAATTGATATTATTTTTTTTTCACACGACTACAAATAAGACTGGCAATTTGGCCCCTAAAGCTTCTGAAACTAGCATTACATTTTGTATCACACTCCTGCTTCCCAAGAGTTTACAGAAACAAGCTAAATTCCCACAACATTGCAGGTGGTACAGGGCTGCCCTGTTTCAACAACAAGTACCGTTATGATTCTGTCATAGTCCATGTTGGAGTGAATGACTTGAGACGTACTTCTCTGGACTATATGAAGAGAGATATGATGGAACTCTCTGATTATGTATCCCAGACAGGTATGTCCTAGCCCTAAACAGTATCCTACCCTCACCCAGGATGATGCCACAATATAAACAAAAATGACTGACTTCAACAATTGGCTAAGCTTTTGGTGTCAGTACAGGGGGATCCAGTATTTGTCAGCCTGGGAGGATATGGCAGACCAATCTTGGTTTGCTAGAGATGGTCTGCACATGTTCCCCCAGGCTTTCTGATGCTGGCAAAGACCCTTGCTTTCCTCATAGTGCCTTTTTTAAGCAATGTCAAAACAACAAAATTTCCAGTGGAACAAAATCTAATTGAGGCAAACTCAAGGTCATGCTGCTTAATGCTAGCAGTTTAAACATGAAACTGCACTCACTGAAAGCACTCCTCACCTTGCAGGATGCTGGCATCTGTGCAGTTACCGAGACATGGTTCAAGGCTGCTGAGAGCACCCCGGCTGTGCAAAGCTTCAATGCCTTCCACATGTTCAGACCTCAAAATGAGTGTAAAGGAACCAAATGTGTCTTCATTAAAACCAAATATATTTCAAGACAAGTCAAACACATGCCTCTCTCAAATTACGCCATGTCCAATTAACTATTGAGAAAGTACCATACCACATCATTGCTAGCTATAGATCCCCCATTATGAACCAGGATAAGTACACCACCTACCTTGATTACTGGAATCCCTCGCCATACAGCCCAGCACTGTAGTCATGGGAGATTTCAACTATCCTTTCATTGACTGGGGGACATACATGAGCAAAAATACACTCACCCAGAGGTTCCTGGACTTTGTTAACACAAATGCTATGGAACAGATAGTGTACACCCCCACTAGGGGCTCTAATGTTCTGGGCATAGTACTCACCAACATTGGGAGTCACTGTACTTCCCTCTGCACGATGCCCTCCCTGGTTAGGTCAAACCACAAATCAGTCTTGTTTGAAGTAACTACTGGAACTGACACCCTCATAGGATCAAAGATTATAAAAAACATTACCAAAGCTAACTACAGCCTAATAAGCAATGTTATAAAAAGCTTCATACCACCCGCAATTGCAGATATTAATAATCACTATGCAGAAGTGTATGCAAATGCCCTGTACAAACACTTAAGTGTCTGCATAAACTCTGCTATACCTGATGGGAATCAAAACCAGGTCTTCCCATAAAAACAAGCCACCATGGTGGACTTAAGTATAAAGAGATTATATAATAAGAGAAATAAACTGTTGTCCAAAAGTAAGCAGGATATCACTCTGCAGAGGAAGAGTTCTCTCCTAAGCCTAAACAAGAAAATCAGAAATCTTGTAAAGTCTTCTAAAGCAAATTATGAAACTGAAATCACATCCCTAGCCAAGGATAATCGTAAGGCATTCTTTAACTATGTCCGAAGTCTAAAAGGGAATGCCCAGGTATGTGCTGAACTGGTTGTAGATGGGATCACTCATACTACACTGGAAGATAATGCCAACCTACTAACTGACAGATTCAGCGCAAACTTCACCCCCCCTATCCCCACCTACCATATCTCAAAGGATACCTGACACCAGCACTCTGCCTAGTATTTCTAGAGAACAGGTCATCTCATCACTCGCCAAGGCCAAAAACATGGCCTCAATAGGACCAGATAATATCCCAGGTTGTTTACTAAAAAATCTAAAACAAGACCTAGTGGACCCACTTGGAGTTCTCTTTAATCATAGCTTGAGAACTGGCTATGTTCCTGCAGAATGGAGAACAGCAACAGTAATCCTCCTACACAAAGGGGCGGGGGCATCAACTGACCCTGGGAACTACAGACCCATAAGTCTAACCAGCCTCATCTGTAAGACCATGGAAAGAATTATCATGGACCTTATCAACAAGGACATAGGTGACCTCCAAACCCTGGACCCAACCCAATTTAAGGGTAGATCATGCTTATTAAACCTGGTAGATTTCTTTGACAATGTCATCAAAGCCATGGATGAAGGTCAGACAATGCATATAGTCTATCTCGACCTTGCCAAGGCTTTTGACACAATTCCCCACTCTGACATCATTGAGAAACTCACCCAGATATTGATTAACCCTTACATTACTAGCTGGGAGTCAACTGGCTCACCAACAGAATCACTCTGTCAAAATTGGTGAGTCCACCTCCACTGGGTCTATATCATAATATCGAAGTATTAAAAGTTTCGAATCACTAAAGTTCGAACTTTAATGATCAAACTTTTAATACTTCAAATGTCAAAAAACAAACAAACATTTTAAGCCCAAAACAACAACAAAAAAAAAAAGGTCTATGCAGGGGGGCAAGCTCCCCTGCACCCCCAGCTACTTAAATATACCAAATCTGAGATCGCACTACAGTGCAGTAAAGGGAAATCTTCCCTTTATGCACTCTATGGTGATCTCCGTTATATGATTCAAGGTTTTAAAACTTTGATCATTAAAGGTCGACCTTTAGAGATTCGGAGTTTTAAACCTTCGAACATATGATAGGAACCCACCTCCACCAGTAGACCCATCACCAATGGTGTATCACAGGGGTATGTGCTGTGCCCCTTACTGTTTGGCATCTATTTCTCAGAAGTCCAGGCCAAAATATACAGCATTTCACTCACCGAGTTTGCTGATGATTGCAAACTGGGAGCAATCACTGATACCTCCAGTGATGTCAACATATTACAAGAAGGGCTAATACAAACAAATGATTGGTGCCAAAGCCATGGTCTAAAACTAAATGAAAAAAAAAAAATATTATTCCATTTGGCAAAATGGAGTTCCCTAAAAATTACAATATTGACAGCACTCCCCTGAGTTCCAGCCCAGTGGTGACAGACTTGGGAACACAGGTTAACAGCAAGCTGAACTTTCACCACCATGTTTCCACAGTGGTAAGGAAAGTCATTTATGTAGCACACCTCATAAGCAAGGGCATAGCATCCAGGTCAAGAGATGTTATAACTCCACTGTACTCAACTCTCATCAGACCACTAATAAAGTATAATACAACCTTTTGCATGTACCTCACCCAACACCTGCAGCAGCTGGAGAGACCTCAGAGGCTTCTCACTAAGAAAATACAGGGACTCCAAACCACAACCTACCTGGACAGGCTGAAAGCCCTGTCACTTTACTCTTTATCTTACTGGCTGCTTTAAGGTGATCTGTGCCTGTCCTATAGGGCAATCTCCAGCCCAGCCTTAATGGAAATGCTGCACATCCGCAAGTCAAATGGCACTCGTTCTAGGGATCTCAACCTAGCCTGTGACTTAAGCAAAATATGCTGAAGAGACAGATATGTCTCCCAGAGACTGCTGCTTGTCTGGAATAGACTTCCTATTCATGTAAAAATAGACTTCCTATTCATGTAAAACAGAGCTCCTCACTGACCCTATTCACATGCAGCCTAGATGATTAGATGGGAGACTGCAAATCCACCCCGGGGTGGCATCCATGTACCTGATTGACAGGGGTAGCCAGTGTTAATCACAGACCCACTCTGTTCATAAATGTGTTCTGCAAAATACCCATAAAGAACAAATGGGGATACTTGGGATTAACATGGCTAGGCTTGTAAAGGCTTTAGGGTCACTAGCCTAGTAATCTCCTATGAACCTATGAATCAAGTTGTAAGCTTGGGACAATTTCTGTCATTATGTAATATATAGTAATGCGTTACATAAAAATCAGTCTAGACTGTCATACAAACATAACTGAAATGAATCATGCACAGAAGTAAGGATAAATACATTCTTATTTAAGTAATACCATCTCTTTTTGTAAACTGTGTGTTTAAAAGACCTATTTAGTAATTGCATAATTTCTATGTAAACTGCTGTGCTTCACGGAGCTTTTTGCCTCAGGTCTCCACTGAAAATGGGTCTCAAGCCCAGTTGGACTAACCCGGTTAACAAATGTCAATAAATAATAAATAAATAAATAAATAAACAAAATAACCTTAATTTATAGGACCACATAAACCGAGGTAACTGTGGATAAAACCACATAAGGAAAGTAAGACAAGTCTGCAATGGCTTATGGCAGGTAAAAAATAGCCTTTTTGCCGCCTTAGTTTCTCCAAGTCTTTTGGGTTTCTAATGGCCTGGCAGGAACAGACCACATTCCTAAGTCAAGGTATGATTAGAGTTCATGATATTAGCATTGGTTCAGTCTTTGATGTTAGCCAGGAGTGCTCCTCTTATATATATTGGCAGGATATTTAAGTACAATTGTAAACTGATTTTAGTAGTCTTGGGGTTCCTATTACTACTGGAATTGTCTGGGTATCTTTGTTCTACATTGCCCTCATTTCTGCTCCCAAATCCTGATATTTTATGTCTTTGTGTATTTGTAAGACAGTGTAATCACTAGATGCAGTAATATGAATGATTAGTGCTACTTTTGTCTTTTTTTCATGGACTACTATGTCTGATTTTCTCGCACCTATTTTTTGAATTGTTGGTAATAGATGATCCTATGTGATATACACTTCATAATTCTCTATAATGCTTTGTGGTTAATTTTTCCGGTGCTTCTCAGCTAATTCCATATTGTAGTATTTGCATGATCCCCACAATAGCAGTCTTGACAAATTATTGTGTCTTTCAATGAACAGACCCTCAGCCATGAGTGCATCAGACACAGCAATGAGATGTACAACTGTTTCAGTTCTGTTTTACACAACCTGCATTTGTCTGTTTCTCCCAATTGTGCTATACGCTTTATAAACCAACGTGTATATAGTCCATTACCTTGATCAGCAATTATTAACCTTTTATCTTATGGTTTCAAAATAATACAGCATAGATATGACAATAAATCTATCAGAATGAACGGATAGGAATGAAAGCAAAGATATTTTGGACAACAGCATATCAACAAGTCACTAGAACATTTATCAGCATTGATTATTCATCACAATAATATACAGCCACTTCTGAGATAGCTTATCTACAACTTAAGCTTCAGCTTTGATCAGTTTGTAATTCTCTGAAGCTTTCACATGTATTCCCAGGTGTTATAGAAGCCCAGACTGCCATACCTGTACATTGGTTCAATGTAACGAGTGCAATTAGACTGATTTCCTGCTTATTCTATAAGTATTGTCTTTCCATCTGCTTCCAGTATGCATGAAGACTGGAAGAGATGATGGTCAGTGGAAGAAAACTCTGCTGCTACAGAGAAAATATTAAATCCTACCAGCACTGGCCTCTGCACATTTTAAGTTATAGAGCTATAAACCAGAGTTTTGATGCAGATGTGCTATTGTTGGACACACAGAGAAACATTTGTCTTCCATCTGCATCTGTTATGGTAATTCCACGCAGCAGCCATTGACACTATTAGGTCATGCTTACCATATGTAACAGTTTGCCTTTTGGGATTGATTAAAAAGATGCATACAGATATATAACTTAGAATTGCAAATCCCTAACCATATGATAAACATCTTTAACCACTGCAAAATTGTGGGTAGCTCTTTCATAAGGATCTGTTTGCCTGAATAGGACTAGTTAAAATTAAGACTAAAGATGTAAACACATATAAAGATCACAATAATTATAAGAGATCTTTCTTTATTTCTGAGATGTGGACACTTGAATGTTTATATATTAGTAATTTACCCATCTGAAACAGTAACCTACTTAGAACTGATTAGACATTAATCGGCAACTTAGTGATCAGGTATTCAATGATTAAGGATCTGTTTGCCTGAATAGGACTAGTTAAAATTAAGACTAAAGATGCAAACACATATAAAGATCATGACAATTATAGAACATCATTCTCTATTTCTGAGATATGGACACTTGAATGTTTATATATTAGTAATTTACCCAACTGAAACAGTAACCTACATAGAACTGATTAGACATTAATGAGCAACTTAGTGGTCAGGTATTCAATGATTTGTGCTAGAAGTCCATTTTAACAGATGAGTTTTATGTGCTGCATTCAGTGTGAAATAAATGTGAAATATTGTGCCAATATTTGTCTCCTGTATCCTTTCACTGTGGCAGCTATCATTTCAGTTGTTATTCTCTTTAATGTTCCTTTTCTGCTGTTGCTATGTACACTCTGCTTTGGAAGGCATTGTTGTAATAAATGTAAATAATGTGGAATGTTATATAAGTTCTTTTTGTAGAATAAATGTATACACAGCTGTAGCAACAAAGACTGAGGCATCAATCTTTAAATCAAACAAAAGGAAAAGCAAACCTAACAGTATGCCCCATGCAAATGTATAAAATTTGCATTACTAAAAGCAGCACAAAGATTCTTTAGTTACTTTGGGATACATCAAGAATAATGGATCATTAAAGGCAAACATTACATAAAATTAACTACTAATCCTGTAAAATAAAAAAACAAAATTAGCTTCATACTGCATGAAATATTAAGCATACCCAAGTTTTCATTTAGCTTGCAACAATAGAGAATGCACATTATGCAGAGAAAACTTGGATATTAACAGAAGAAAAGAAGAATTAATATTGTTGCATACCTGTAAACAGTGTACATAAACTTAGGTTGTAGTTGTCTTTTTATTTATTTATAACTATCTGCTCAGATAGGTTCATAGGTAAGTACTCGGCTATCTGCCCAAAGGCATTTATAAGCCTAGCTGGAATGTGTTGGCTTTTGCCGCCCCCTTAGATTAGTTCCCTGTGCCTCTGTCCAGCAGAGCCATTGAAGTGATCCCTGGGGTAAACTTTCTGTTTCCCATCCACTCGTCAAGGTTTCTCTTGAAGAGGGTTAGCGAGAAGCTCTGCCTAATGTAGATTGGAATCTTGTTCCAGAGCATGGGAAGTCTCTGAGATAGGAATCTATCCCTCCAGCACATCCTATTTATTGTTGTGGTGAGGTTTAGATCCCTGGAGCATGCGGCTCGAGGGGATATGGTTTTATTTAGGTGGAGCATGTCCATCAATTCTGGGTTGTACATGGCCTTGTATGTCAGGCAGAGGTCACCTGTGAGTAGGCAGTATGCAACTGAGTACAGCTGGAGTTTCTTCAGTCGAGCTGCATAGGGCATCTGCTTGAGGCCAGTGAACCTCTTGGTGATGTACTTCTGTGGTCTTTCCAGTTGTTGCAGGTGTCTTGTAAGGTACATCCCAAATGGAGCATTGTACTCTATGATGGGGCTGATGAGTGATGCATAGAGGGGCCCAATGACCTCTTTCGATCTGGATGCAAACCCTTTTGTGATTAGGTGGGCCATATAGAAGGATTTTCTAACCACTTTGGCAATGCGATTATCAAAGGAGAGGTTACTATCTACTTGGGTCCTTAGATCCCTTATTACGTCTTCCATATTTAGGGGGCTACCACCTATGTGGTAGTTTGTGGGTACTTTGTTTTTTCCAAAGGGGATGACTATGCACTTTTTGGCATTTGGCTTGAGGCCATTGTTTTGACACAAGGTATCTGTCTCAGTGAGACCCTTTTAGAGGATGTCTGTGTCAGCTGGAGAGTCAATTATAGCCCCTAGTTTGCAGATTAACATAATTAACCAACATCATTAAGACTAGTACACACAAATTAGTGTACATAGACTTAGTTTGTAGTTGCCTACATTAATTTATGACTGTCATGTACTGTTTTGTAAATTTCCATACAGCATTTGTTAATTGTTTCTCTTATTTTGACAGTGTTCTTTCCTTCTTTCTCTATGACTATAATTGTATTCAGTGAGGCATGCCTGTCAACTTTAATTTTAGTGTAAGAATTCTGGATAAAGACAAATATAATTGGAGGGAGGGCATAGACCCCAAATCAGGGGCATGTTTTAAATATTGATCTTCTAAACTAAGAAAGTTGTTAAAATGACAAGTTTACCATTTGCATACTTTTCTGCACGATATGAAAACTGAAACTCAAATGTGGGGCATTGTTTAGTGACTTTGATATTCAAAGATTTTTCAGAAAACCACACATTCTATAAGGAACAGACTGAAACATATGAAGCAGAAATCTGGGTATTCTGCAAAATTCAGGACAATTGAGAAGTACTCACCTGGGCTGAAACATAAACTGGTCCATTAAGATCAGAGCACTAACCTAGTAAACATTCTGAAATAAATAAATAAAAAGAAAACCTGCTAACACATTTGAAATGTGTACTGTTTTGTGTAACATTGCAGATCTCCTAGCTTTTTAACTAGTATTTTGTGATGTCAGACATCAGTATTACATTATTCAGGGTAATTATTTACACAGTAATACACACCACGTATAGTTGTAATATTTTTAATGTAAAATAGTTCCTCCTCCTAATGCTTCAAACTTAGTGTAGTGCATGTAAATGTTGTTTGAGGAAGTATTTTATATCTGAAGTATAAGCTTGGTAAATATTTTATAAAGAAATTATTAAACTTAATAATGTCAGGCATTAAAAGTTTTCATACCTCTCAACTGTCCAGATTTTCAAAGAATGTCCGGATGTTTACCTAATTTTATTTTGGGTCTGTTCATCATAAAATTTGTGATTTACTGGTAAATCATTGGAGAATGAAGTCACTAAATAATGACATACATTTGAGTTTCAGACTTAATTTTCTTCAGGAAATACATGCTAAAAATGTTATTTTAGCAACTTTCTTAGTTTATAAGAGTAGATACCTATTTTAGAGCCCCTCAATTATTTTACGCTTTATCCAGATATCTTGCGCTAAGAGGTTGAGACGTATGCATACCTCTTATCTGCTGCTGCCACTGCTCGATTGCTCTCAGTCTCCCTCTCTCTGTCTCTTTCACACACACACACACACACACACACACACACACACACACACACACACACACACACACACGCACACACGCACACACACACTGACACACTTCCACTTTCATATGCACCAAGCATGCATATAGTCAGACATAAACACACACAATTTTCTATTTTTTCTAAATAATCAGTTACTTTTATTTCACACTTTCTAAACAGCACAAATGCTACTTAGTGAGCGTAAAATAATGGCTTAGTCTATCTTACTCTCTCTTTCATGCACACATACACAACCACACACAGACATAAACACACATTCACACACACACTTTTCATTTTTTTAAATATTCTCATTTTTTTAAACATCACATTCCGAAGAAATGAGTCTGGAGTGTTTCTCCCCATGCCTCTGCTGAAAATAGGATCTGTCCTAGTCGGACTTTCCCACTCAACAAATGTTAAATAAAATAAATAAATAAATTCTCTACTTATTTTAATTTTACACTCACTAAATAGCAAAAGCACTGCTTAGTATGTGTAAAATAATGACAGTCATTAGCGACCTTACAGTCTGAGCTTCGTGGCACCTTAATATGCTGGTGTGAAGCATCTAGACTCGTTTTTCAGCAGGTAACATCCTGCTGGAGAAAGTTCATAGGTTCATAGGTTCATAGGTTCATACTAGGCTATCTGCCCAAGGGCATTTACAAGCCTAGCCCATAGTTTTGTGGCTTACGCCACCCCTTTAGTATGGGGAACTATACCCATTATTTTGCTGTGCCACTGTCGAGCAGTGACACTGAGGTAATCCCTGGGGTATATCTGCGATCTCCCATCCATTGGTCAAGATTTCTCTTGAACAAGGCCAGCGAGGTGCTCTGCCTCACATATACCGGGATTTTATTCCACAGCATAGGGAGTCTTTGGGTGATGAATCTATCCCTCCAGCACGTCCTATTAATAGCTGTGTCGAGGTTTAAGTCTCCGCCCTTGTGGCACTGACGGATCTAGATTTTTTGAGGTGAAGCATATTTATCAAATCTGGGTTTGACATGGCCTTGTATGTTAGGCAAAGGTCACCTCTGAGCAAGCGGTAAGTGACTGAATAGAGCTGGAGTTCTTTCAGTCGGGCAGCATAGGACAGATGTTTGAGACCCTTTATCCTTTTGGTGAGGAACTTTTGTGGCCTCTCCAGCTGCTGCAAGTGTCGGGTCAGATACATTCCGAATGGGGCATTGTACTCAATCATTGGTCTGATGAGTGATGAGTATAGGGAGACTATGACCTCCCTTGATCTAGATGAGAATCCCTTCATGATAAGGTGGGCAATGTAGAAGGTCTTCCTAACTACTTTAGCTACATGGGTGTCGAATGACAGACTACTATCAACCTGGGTCCCCAGGTCCCTGATAACTTCTTCTGTGCTCAGTGGATTGCCACCTATTTGGTAGCTAGGGTAACCTTGTTTTTCCCGAAGGGTATGACTATGCATTTTTGGCATTTAACTTTAGGCCATGGCTCTGGCACCAGTTATCCGTTTCTGTGAGACCCTTCTGAAGGATATCTGTGTCAGATGTGTTTTCTACTATGGCCCAGTTTGCAGTCATCTGCAAACTTTGTCAGCCATAACCCTCCTGTGTTTGCTTGTACTTCGGAAAAGTAGATGCCAAACAAGAGTGGGCCCAGGACTGAGCCCTGTGGTACACCACTTGTGACAGGCTTTGAGTCTGACATGGCGCCAGCAACTCTGACCCTGTGGGTTCTGTCACTCAGCCAGTTTGCAACCCATCTTGTGATGTATGGGTTAACATTTAAGCTGATGAGTTTTTCAATGATACCCGAGTGGGGTATTGTATCGAAGGCCTTCGCCAGATCGAGTTAGGCTGTATGGACTGCCTTTCCCTCATCAATGGCTTTGGTGACTGTTTCGAAAAAGTCAACCAAGTTTAGAAGGCATGATCTGCCTTTGACAAAGCCAAACTGGGATGGATCCAAAGTCTGCAAATTCCCTATGTCTTTATTTATGAGGTCCATTATGATCCTCTCCATGGCTTTGCAGATAAGGCTTGTCAAGCTAATGGGCCGGTAATTTCCAGGGTCGGTGGAGGCACCGCCTTTTTGAAGTGGGACCACAGTTGCAGTGTGCCACTCCTGGGTGCGTATCCAGAGGTAAGACTATGATTAAACAGCTGTCCTAGCTGTGGGTTTAATTCTCGTTGAGTTCGTGGAGCACACAGCCGGGGACACCATCAGGTCCCATGAATGCTGTGTTTTTTGCTTTGGAGAGAGCAGTTCTCACTTGGCCGTTGGAGTTGTTTAGGTGGCTGGAATCGCTTGGTCTTGATATCTCTCCCTTTGGGGAGGGGAGAAGTTTGCACTGAACCTGTCAGCCAGTATGTTGGCAATGTCTGTAGGATCAGTAATCTTCACATCATTTTGAACTAGTTCTGAGCATATCTGGGAGTTTCCTCCCAGGTTTCTAACATAGCTAAAGAAGGCCTTATGATTGTCTTTTGAGTCTTTAGCTATTTTTCTCTCAAAATTTGCTTTGGATGATTTTATGAGAGCTCTTAGTTTTTACTTATAGTGATCAAGGGTGTCTTACCTTTTAAGGATTTTGCTCTATCTTGTAGTAGCTTCCTCCTTTTGTTGTAGAGTTTGTTTATGGCTGGGGTCCACCAGACTGGATGCTTGCCTTTGGTACAAAGAGTCTTTGTTTTGCTTGGGATTGCCTTATCCATGCAGTCCTGCAGGTGCTGGTAGAAGGCATTTGTAAGTGATTCAGCGGCTTGAGTACTGTTTTCCGCCGGCTCGGGGCCTTAAAGGAGACCACACTAGTCTTTAGAAGTGTGAAGTCGGCTTTAGAAGTTCTTTACTGTGGTCTTTTTATTTCAGGTGGGGGTGGGATGAGGACCTCCAGCGAGATTAGTTTGTGATCTGATCTCACCAGTGAGGGGTATACTTCGGTGTTGAACATTGTGCTCCCATGTTCGTGATGATGAGATCAAGTATGTTTTCTCCTCTTGTGGGATGGTGACTAGTTGTTCCATGGCATTTGAGTTTATGAATTCCAGGAACTTTTGGGCTAGGGTGTTTGGGCTTGAGTAGTGTTCCCAGTCTATATTAGGGTAATTGAAGTCACCTAGTATGATGGTGTTTGGTGATACATTTATCCCCTCTAGTGTTTTCAGGAAGGCCATGTGAGGTTCCTGAGTTTGTGAGGGTGGCCTGTAACATGCTATAATTTGCAGAGCAGTCTTGCCTATGGTTAATTGCACCTGGATGGTCTCCGATGCATCGTGCGTTGCCACCAGTCTTGAGGTGTGGGTGTCCTTGATGAATATGGCTACCGCCCCTCCTTTCTTGGTATTGTCCGGATTTTGGGGCCGGAACGCATGATAAGAGGTAAAACCTGATAGTGCTGGGGTGCTCTCAGGAGCCTTGAACCAGGTTTCTGTCACTGCACAGACATCGATGTTCTCCATACTGAGAAGGGCCTCGAGTGCGTGCATTTTGAGATTTAGACTTCTGGCATTGAGCAGCATTACCCTTAGTTTTTTTCCTTTTTTGTGTTCTAGGGTGGTAGGTTTAGAATTTGAGCCTTGCCTAAAAAGGCACTATGGGGTGGCAAGAGCCTTTGCCAATATCCGAATCCCAGGGTGACAGGTGCAAGCCGTCCCTTGCGAAGCAGCGTGGCTTGTCCAGCATGTCATCCCAGGCAGACAGACATTGGATCCCCTTTGAATGACACCAGAGTTTAAGCCAATTGTTAAAGCTGATCATCTTATCTCTGTATTGTGGCATCATTCTTGGTGAAGGTAGGATACTGCTCAAGGTCAGGGTCATACCTGCCTGGGCTACATAATCAGAGAGCTCCTCAATGTCTCTTTTCATGTAGTCCAAGGGTACGTCTCAGGTCGTTTACACCAGCGTGGACAATGACTGAGTCATATTTGTACCTGCTGTTGAGAGACCTGAGTGCTTGCGTTATGTGGCGCATTCTAGCACCCGACAGGCAGCTTACTGTCACCTTCTCCTTACTCACTCTGGTGTGCGGGACGTCAGTGTGTCTGACTATGGAGTCACCAATGACTAGTGTGTCTGGCATTGTGTTTGGCCTTAAGGGCTGTGACTGTTTGACACTCTGACTGTGAGGTCTATGTGTTGCAGGTGTTGTGTTCTGAGGTGGTGGTTGTTTGGGTGTCTGCTTTGGTGGCCTCTGCTGTTTTGGTAGATTTTTGATCAGAGCCACCGAGTATGTCTTTGTGTGTTTATGTGTATGATTTGAGGTTATGATGGTACTATGTGAGACTGGGTCTATAGTGTGTGTGGTAACCTTCAGTTGCCTATTCCCTAAATTTCATCAACATCCTTATAAATGTAATATAGTCAGCTTCTTCTAGAGATACACAAGCTTCATTAGCATTCAGTTGACACATTCATTTTATTACTAATAAAAAATGCATATGCATATACAAATGTGTCAGTTTTCTATATAAGAGTCAGATGAAATGATAAAATAGTAGTTTACTTTGCTTGAAAAAATACTTACCCGAGCCTTTTGGTTGACTTATAATTTATATTGATTCAGTAATGGTGTAGTTCTGCACTGTCTTTTGTTATATCCTGAAATGTCATGCATGCTTACAAAGTCATATACAAGGGTTGTGACTGGCTGTAATGGAGATTTTGTCCATTAAAGTGTTTTATATATATATATATATATATATATATATATATATATATATATATGGGATCCGGACACATGCTCGACTAGCATATGTCCGAATCACAAAACATCGAACACACATACATGAAAGCGCTTAACATCGACAAGCGCTTCCATATATGTGTGCCTGTTTCATAGATCAGACTACAGTGTGGATAAGGGAAAATTCCCTTTTCCCCACTGTAGTGCGATCTCGGAGTGAGAATAATAAAGTAGGGGGGGTGGGGAGTTCAAGAGGTAAAGCCCCCCTGCAGAAACGTAGATTGTTTTTTTTTTGAACTACACATACACGGAAGCACTTTTCAATGTTAAGCGCTTTCATGTATGTGTGTTCGATGTTTTGTGATTCAGACATATGCTAGTCGAGCATGTGTCCTAGACCTATATATATATATATATATATATATATATATATATATATATATATATATAATTTTCAAGTACTGCGGTGGTGGTGCTGCGGTAGCATTGTCTCCTCACAGTTAGACGTTGCCCATTCGATTCTCAGTTAGAGCGTCTTCTGTGGGGCGACATGCGTGAACGGGCATATATATATATATATATATATATATATATATATGGGATCCGGACACATGCTCGACTAGCATATGTCCGAATCACAAAACATCGAACACACATACACGAAAGCGCTTAACATCGATAAGCGCTTCCAACTTTGGGAACGTTTCTTCCATATACTGTCGGAGGCCAGGGAATATGGAATTTTAATCCACCCTCTTCAAGAGCTCATTAACTGAGGTGATGATAATCAGCAGTCAGCAAAATGTTATGGCTATAACCCTGGGTCCTGTTTGGAGACACCAGAAATGAGGAAACCACTCAAAATGAAGAATCAGACCTTCATTACAATACTAGTAGGGGTCTCTACATTCAACAGGTCAGAAAGGTGAAAACATAACAGGCACTGAATTGAAAGCCCAGGTAAGGTAGGAATTTTGTAGTGCCATGTAAAAAGACAGCAAATGTCAAATAAAAGTATTACTTCCTGCCATGGAATAGATAGCTTATGTGCTACTAATTAACATAATGCAAAAGAAAATTGTGAAGTGAAGCTGAAGACCTAGATGCTGTTATAAATAGTGAGAACAGGATGATGTTAAATTGCATTACAATAAATGGATGACTAGATTGCCCTTATTTTGCGATTAAGGTTTTATAGATTTTAAGTTGCTTGGATGGTTTTTGTTATTTTTTATTTAATTATGATTAGTCTGTCGAATTACTTTGGGTAACATGACACTATGCTGATTTTTCCAGTCCTAACAGCACACAGAATATTTTATGTTCCATCCTTCCTCAACAGGTTTTAACAGTAACAATCATCTCAAGCCAAAGTTTACACTGCCGGGTGGCCAGCTCTGCCACGGTAGTTCATACATACCGCTCATTTGCAACTACAGCCAATTTAGAGTGTTCAATCCACCTACTGAATGTCTTTGGAATGTGGGAGGAAACACACATGATTGCAGGGAGGACATACAGATGCCACACAGAAGGCACCCCAGCCAAGAATAGAACTGGAAAACCTCTTTCTATTAGGCAACAATGCTAACCACTGCACCATCATGGCTGCACATTGTCTTTTTATAAAATGTTTTGTTTTACTGTCTGCTCTTAAAAGACACAAACTGCTTTTATACATTGTGCTCTTTGCACAAATTAGAGGGTGTACCTACAACCATTATTTTTTTCAATACATTATGCTTAGAGGTTAATTACATGACACAGTACTTCCATCTTCCTTTATGCTTCTCCATGGGACACTGCTCAATCACTAAATGCAGAAGGTCTTTAATATCTCCACAAGCCTTCAGTAAAGATGAGCTATTCCAAATGAACAATTTCATGAAAGAAGGAAAGAATGGACATATCTACTCAGGCATTTTTACGTAGCAGAAATATTAAAATAAAAACAGGGCTTAAAAAATGTAACTGCACATACCTGTTCCTTGTTGGAGAGAAATCACTGATGAGATATCCAAGCAAAGTAAGCCAGCTTTAGTTTGTCCTCCCATGGAGTTTCAGTACTTTTTAGCTTGCGATGAACACCAGAGTAAATTGCAGCCATGGTACCAGCTGAAAACAGGATAAAAATACCAAAATTACAGTACCACACAGGTAAAGATATCTACATTGTGTATGTTAGGATGTGCTTCTGGAGCATTTCTCCCCGGGCCTCCGCTGAAAACATGGTCTGTGGAACCTAGTAGAACTTTCCCAGTCAACAAATGTTAAATAAATAAAAAATAAATAAATGTACAGTTGCTGGACATACTATAACAGTATATGACTGTGCTGTCCGTCTGTTCAGCAGTATACTGTTTAGTTGCACATCCCACTGCACTGATCACCTACTAACTACCCCCCCCCCCCGAACTGTAATAAAATGCAGACTATGGAGATGAGACAGGATGCTTATACAAAGCACATACAAAGACTAAGACCATTGAGGCTAAGAATGCCACTTAAGGAAGACACTCAGCCATGATCCTACACATTTCTACTTCATGATAAAAATAGCATGTAAACTCTCATTAAAAGAATATTTTATGTTATTAGATATAATATCGCCAGCCTCTTTTAGGTCTATTCTGGGCCCACCTCCCTATGTGCTGTGCCTTGTACATCTCCCATAGGAGGCAACCACGGGATAGTATCACTAGGTGCCTAAAGAATCTCAACTAATTCCTGTCAATCCTGAGGAGCAGCAGCTATTCCAGACATCCTCCTTAATTGCTAAGTTCCTCTTTGTGTCATGGGCAGTGATGCTAGAAACACTGTGAAGCAGCAAATGTTACAGCTTTGTTGTAAGACTCAGATCTTACTTCACCATCATGCAGAGCTGGATCATGGTCAAATGGGGCCCTAGGCAGAGTAATGCATCAGGGCCCCCACAGCAAGCCTCTCCTGGCAGCACCTCCTAGTTATTCCAATGCCCCATTAAGTGGCTATTTTTCCCCAGTTACCATAAACACTGTTCAAACCTGTCACTGTACATACTATTTTTTTCTTTACTTCTGCAATGATTACACACATTTAAAACTTTCATTTCAAATTTTATAGCATAAACACTGGTGGCTATTTACTAAACAAAACAATACAGTGCCACAATGAAAACAGACCACATCAACAGCAATATTTTCTGTCTTTGAATCTCACATACTTTGAAACAGCATTGAAACCTGCATTCAAAGAAAATACATCTGGCCAGTGGCCAATTAAGTTTACCTTTGGGCTGTTTTCAAACCATAGGCCCCTTGCACACATTTTTTAGCATCATGCATACATGCATGCATTCTTTGATATGCCATCCTGATTGTACTAAATTATATTATTTGTATAATGCAGCACCACTTGCTAGAGTGTGTTTTAAATTTGTAGGTTTGAACATTTTTCCATTAAGTAATGAAACAAAATGTATGAACAGACAGTGACAAAAATACCCATTACAAAACATTTCAACCACAAAGGGCCACTCAAATTTGTGTCATTACAATCCACCAATATCAGTCAATATGCACAATCTCTGCAGAAGTAAAAGTCAACTGAATAATTTCACAATGAAGATATCCATAACTAATGAAGAGGTTGCTGCTAGCAAACAACTTAACATTTCAGTGTCTTATGGACAAATTCAGTGCCTGCTGTCCTTGCAGAATAAATTGTCCATGTAACATTTAAAAAAATGGTAAGCTAGTAATATAATAGGGAATAGCCATCAAACAGGTTCATAGTTACTAGGCATTTCATCCAGAGGACACAATCAGAAGTGTAGCACCTCATCCCTTCTTAAAGGGCACTGTAATATCAACACTCTATCAATATGGTGTGAGACTAAAACCCACAACCTTCTACACCAAAGGCACATATGTTACCTATTGTGATATTAACACTGCTTTTAAAACTTATAGCACAAACACTGATGAAAGCTATTTGCTAAACAAAATAGTTACACAATGAAAACAGACTTAGCATGACTAACAGTAAACTTCTCTTCCCTTGAAATTAAACATTTCTTGAAAATGCACAGAAACTGAACATTCTTTGAAAATGCACAGCTCAACATTCTTTGAAAATGCAGAAAAACTGAGCATACTTTGAAAATGCATAGAATCTCAACAGTCCCTGACAATTCACAGAAACTCAACATTATTTGAAAATGCACTGAAACTCAACAGTCCATGACGTGCCCCTGCTGATCACAGTTTGGTAGTTGGTGTAGAGGATTCAGGCTCTAAGGTCCTGTAATCAAGGTATGGGGTTTCAGCCTGAATAAGTCAACTAACTTGCCATCCCTAACTGGGGAATTTCACATACACATGCACTAACCCATTTTCTGTGTTTGTTTCATCTCAGATGACCTGTTTTCCATGCTCATTTCATCCGGAACAGTTCTCCATAATAAAAATTCATGCTTGTCTTTTTCATTCTCCATGAAAATCCCATGTGCTCCAATCCAATATTTACATATGGCATTTGACCGTGATCTGGCTCTGCATGATGGTGAAGTAAGACTTGAGTACATCCTGCAAGACATTCTTAAAGAAGAAATGTAAGTTTTGTGGCATTCCCCCCTGGCCGGTGGGCCCCCCAATCCAGCAGGTCATAGGTAACTGCCTAGGTCTCCTAGTGCTGTATCCAGCTCTGCCATCATGGCCCAGTACTGTCATGCAATACTGTCACTACTTGAACCCATCTATTGCTCAAATTCCTGATACCCTCTACCCCCACCTGAGAATGAGACTCAGAGATACTAACTTGGAGCAGGTCCAAGAGAAAACCATAAACTCTAACTAACAGGTTTTAATTTTCATCCTGAGTACTTCTCACTCAGCAGTAGACTACTCTGTCAGCCAAAGATTGCACCAGAATACAGGGACATAAGAACAACACTAGTCAAGTGATCATGAGAATGATAGAATGCGTAGGCATATGCACCCTTAAACAGACACAATTAGAAGTTCTTGCCCCCTTTTCAAGCACTTAATAGTACTAATTTCTGAATTTAAGCCCTCTGGTACTTCCCTACTTACATGTTTATGTTCTCAAAGGGTATCAACAACTTTCACAACCTAGAAACTGTTGGATAGCCAATTTGCAATCCATCTTACATGATACCCTAGCATAAATTTGTGTCTACCCATTCAGTCAGCAAAGGCTAGCCTTAAAGGTAGTCAAAGTAGCAGTTTGTATGACCTGTAGAATTAATTTTTCCATTGACTTGGAATACATTGAGTTAGAAACATATTTTTCCAGTGAATTGTGTTTATTTGTTGGTATACGTTAGGCCCTTAGTACAGGTGTTTCCACAACCACTACTTTTGTGAAGAAATAGGAAGGCAAATAGAGTTAGTTCTTTCAAGGCTTGAAAATCAAAACACAGGTCACCTCCAAGCAAACGGTGCACTAATGAGTATAAGGGGAATCACTCTAATCTTGCAGATTAGTCAAAGGGTTTAATGCCTTTAATTTTCTTGGTTAGAATTCTTTGGGATTGTTCCAAATTAGTGATATGCTTTTTGCTGAATGCTACAACACAGCACTTTCTTAGATTTAGCTTGAGACTGTTTTTGGTACACCAGATATGTGTATATTTCAGCCTTTGCACAAGCTATTTAGTATCTGCAGAGAAGATTATAACAGAGCCCAGCTTGCACTCATTAGCAAACTCTGCTAACCACACTCCTGGGATTTTGGGTTGAATGTCTGAAAAAAAGACAAACAGGACAGGCACAGCACTGACCCCTGAATACCCACTAGTTATAATTTTACATTAAAAGAGGGTACCAGCAAATTTAATAACTTGGGATCTGTTGGATATCCAGTCAGCAATACTGCAGACAATGTAAGGCTTTACATTAAGTTTGTCTCATTTTTCAATCATACCTGAGTGAGGAATTGTGTCAAAAGCCTTGCCCAACTTGACTGTGCATGGATTGAGCACGGACCATAGCCTCTGTAACCTTTTCAAAGAAACTTACCAGGCTCAGGAAACAGGACCTGCTCTTCACAAAACCAAACTGATTGGGGTCAAAATCAATTAAGTTGCCTATATCTGCATAAATGTGTTCTTCTATGATACATTCTATGGCTTTGCATATAGGGTTGATGACGTTCATGGGCCTATAATTACTCAGGTCAGTAGGGAGGCCTACTTTTGGTTGGGGAGTAAAAGTGGCTAGTCTTGAGGCATCATGCCCAAACCCTGTGGGTAGACTGAGGGCAAAGAGTTTGAACGGAAGCTCAGATAGGGCATACTATACACTGATGAGAATTATTTATTTATTTATTTATTTATTTATTTATTTATTTATATTTGTTGACCAGGAGTGTCCGACTGGACGTAGGTCCATTTTCAGCGGAGGCCCGGGGAGAAAAGCTCCACAGTTAAAATAAACAGACAGTAGTTACATTGGATTACATAGCGATTAACAATTTACATAGCAATTACTTACAACATATTTACAGATGAAGAACATAGTACATCAGTAGACAACTAGAATCTTTATCTGTGAAGTACATAACAGACATTAACAAATGTTAAAATAAGAAGTTCCTGCTGTATAAGTACTAGGCTTATGAGCATCGGAGCTTGCTATAATCAAGGTAGTTAGTGGAGTGGAAAGAAAGGTAGTGGTTGGATGGGGTGGGTAATATTAGAGTGGGAGTTGCAAGGGCATAGCCAGCATGTTTTTAGGTGCGCTTTTAGGAAAGTTTTGAAATGGGTGCATAATGGTACGGAGGTAATTGTAGGTGGGAGGGAGTTCCATAATTTGGCTATGGTGCAAGAGAATAGTGCTTCACCAGCAGAGTTATTGGCTTTAGTGATCTGCAAGTGATTTTTGTTGCTGGATCTTAGTGGTCTAATGCAGCCTGGCATGTTGTCTGGTCCCATGGAAGTATTCTTTTAACTTCTCATAAGGATTCTAAGAGTTGTTCCAAGGTGATTTCAGGGGAAACTAGAGTTTCAGGATGATTAAAGCAATGATATAGGTAGGTGGGGTAAAGTTTGCACTGAATTTATTTGCTAATATCCTGGCTATAGCCTTGGGATTTGAATGCATGATACTATTAGGGATGAGCTCAGTGCATTGTTCGACATTATTCCTTAATTTTTGACCTAGCTAAACATAGTTTCCTTTGGTATCTGTAGTGACCTTAAGCTCATACTCTGCTTTACATTTTCTAAACTACTCTACATTCCTTGGTGGCAGGGGCAAACTGGGACAAGAATTAGACTCTGGCACCATCAGAACCACCTGTCCATTTTCACTAACTAGTGTGAGATTTTGAAATTCTTAAGAAAAACAGGGAAAATGGATTAAAATAAAACAAACTAAGAAATGTTGAAAAATCAGTATTTAATATTATATTATCTATCATTGCAATTCTAATTATTTATTTAACAATTAACATTAAACAAATTATAATTAAATAATTAAAAGTAGTTATAAGATATTCTTTAGTTTTCATATTAATTTTAACAGAACACAAATTAATTTTATTGCACAAGTAGATTTTTCAATAGTACTGCAGTTTCTGCAATTTTATTAATTATTTCATCCGAATCTAAGTTCTTTAGCATATCTTCTTCTGTAGCCATCAACATGAAACAATCTAAATTATCATTAGAGAATGTGCTTCTCAAATGGTTTTTAATAAATTTTAAAGTAGAAAAACTTCTGTCACATGCAACTTGTGTGAAAGAAAGTGCTAACATATATTTATAAGCTAGGCCGATACAGTGTGAGTGTCGGTAAGTATTATCGATGTAAAATTAAATAAAACTGCTGCAGCTTTTTTATGATGAGCATGACTTATTTTCTACTTCTATATCAATATTGTCTTTATTTTTAATTCAAATTGTATATTCTTCTACTACTGACAATTTTCAAGTTTTCCCAATGCAATGCAAAATTTGCAAGTTTGCTTTGTAAATTTTCAGCAGTGGCTCTTTCATCAAAATTAATCAAGTGTTCGCTTAATTTAACTAACACCGAAGAAGGAGTACCCGAATTGTTTAATTCAGAAAAGTTTCTTGGATCCAAGAAATAAAAATCCTTGTAAAGTGCACTACTATCTTAAAAACAGCAATGTATGCTTTCAATGATCTGATCAAGAATGACATTGTAAACCTGTACTCTGTAAGATGTAATAGCATCAGAGATTTGTTCGTCAGGAATGGACTCACCTACCATCATTTTCTTCTTCCTGGGTCATTTTTCTGGAAGAGTAGATTGTACTTCCAAATTGTAGGTCCATGTACAAAGCTGAATCTGCATTTGAAAAGTCTGAAAAAAATATTTGGGGAATTTTCAAATGCAGATTCAGCTTTGTACAGGGACCTAATTGTTACACTGACACGTATTCAAGCGCATGCCACATCTAAACCTGAAGTACATCTAAAAGCAAAATCATATACAGAATCATTGCTTAAGTCTAAAACTACACTACCAGCACATATTTTCCTCCGAATATTTGAGCTAACAACTCCATTGTCTAAATATCTTCAAACAAGAGAAATGGATGTTTTGAAATCTTGTAGCATGGTTTCAGTAACACTGCAAGAACCCAAAATGTTCTCAAGAGGTTTTGATACTGTCCAAAAGGCAGCCGAAAATGTTGTTAACCATGCTAACATGAAGTTGCTAGAATTAGAAGACTACAATTCGGAAGTGCTATTACACCTTACAGAATACGCACAACCTTACTTATTACTTTCTCATGAACCTCATTGTTCGTTTCTTGTTGTTTAGGGACGGTTTCTTCTTTTTCATTAGATGCAGTTTCTTCCTGTAGTATTGAAATATCATTTTGGGGTTCTTTGTGTAGTTCCATGAGGTCTTCTGCACCAGTTTCCTCTTTGGCACTGGGTCTAAGAATGGAAAACCTGCTGAATACATCCATTCTTTTTTGTTTTAGCATTTTTCTGCAGTTGATTGTAGACTATTTTCTCACAAATTTTTTGTGGTCCACCTTTTCATTTTCTGCTTTCATTTTTATCCATATTTAAAGGGATCCAAAATAAATTTTAATTTTAATTGCTTTACTTGCATTTCAAAATCTTGGTAATCAAAAACAAAAATGGGCAGCCTAATTTAAATTAGTGTCCATTCTAAAGTTTCTAAGAAATGCTGTCAACTCTGGAATTTCCATAATTTTTTTTATTTATTTTCACATAGAATATAGAATTCAATATCTATCTTAACTGCATGAAACTATTATGAGTACACATGATGCAGTAAACATACATTGTACTGTATCAGGTAATCTGCATTTTGTATAATGCCATGTAAAAAGCAAGGAGATTTGGAAATCCCCCTGTACTATCTTAATTTATCATTCACAGTTCAAGGTCAGTCCAATGCCTAATGTGACAGTGGTTCTGAGATACATTGACACAGTCTTGTATGACAGTTGACTTTACCAAAATGCACATTAATCTTGCAAAGCCAGAAGTATAACAGTAAACAGCAGGGCCAGTCTACTCATTTCATTCAGAAACAGCCACCCTCCTCATTACTGACCAGAAGTATCTGCTTTGGCCCTGCCAGGATTAAATTAAAATACCTGTGTTAATTTCATTTAGTTGATAGAAACGTTGCTCACAACTTATGTGTGCCAGTTCGCCTTACACAAATACACATTTCATTTTATTGATTTTAATTGTGTTCACCCATGTTTGTCCAACAGTTTTTTGGTCAAAAAAACCTTTTCAGCATATGTGCAGAGAGCATACCTCTTAACCTCCTTGCACTAAAAATCTGGACAAAGCCTAAAATAATGGGGGACAAAGACCCCAAAATAGGTGCAGATTTTAAAAATTGTTGTTATTAACTTAATAAGTCACTAGGATAACAAGATTTGTGTTAATATGCATTTTCTGAAAGATATGAACTCTGAAACTCAAATGTACATAATTGTTTGGTAACTTCAATCCTTAGCAATTGGCCAGAAAGCCACAAATTTTATGAAGAGCTGATTTAAAATATGAGGCAAACATCTATGAGTATATACATAAACATATATGAAATAACATACCTTAAGAATGACTCATACATTTGATAATTAGATTGCATTCATCTGAAAATACAGACAACTATTACAGTCTTGCAAAGCCAGAACTATAACAACAGTAAACAGCAGGGCCAGTTGCTTCATTCACACATAGCTCCAATCCCTATAGCCCACTCCAACACAATATCTGATTGACCTTGCAAGGTTAAAATATAAAAAAGGATAAAAGACAAGTCCATTATTAATGTATGTATTTTTTTCAAATAAACAGTAGCCATAGTTCAGTTCAGAGCTTGTGAATGATCTTACTTTACTCAAATGCACAGTCAGAAGTATAACAGTAAGGCCAGTCATTTCATTCCCACATACCAGGCATAACCCCCAGCCTGATTGCCTACCCACAATATCTGCTTTGAGCCCACAAGGTTTAAAATAATGAAAAGAGAAGACAGTGATTACATTACTGTATTTCTTTCACATCACATAATCAAGAGCTTGCAGGTGATCTTACTTCAGTTCCCTCATACACACTTTAGACATGCAAGGCTAGAGTTTCAACAACAAAACATTCACACACCTTCCTAATCTATCTTGATTAACCCTGCAAAAAGATTAGGTTAAAAAATATTTCATTCACAAGTAGCTTCCAAAACACCCTGTGTACCTAGTATCTGTTTGACCCCTTCCAGGATATTTTATTAGGAAAAAGACATCCACAGTCAAGCAGCCTCCAAAGCACACAGCCTCCTTAGTATTTAGTTACCCCTGCCAGGATATTATATTAAAATATTATCATCAGCCCCTAAAACAAACTGCTTTCTAGTCCCTAGTATAGTTAACTCTACCAGGATATTAAATTAAAATAAGAAAGTCATCGCCAACATAGGTTCATAGGTTGGTACTAGGCTATCGGCCCTAGGGCCTATACAAGCCAAGCCATAGCAATTCCCTGGCTATTTCTTCCCACACTATTTACTTCCCTGGACCCCTGTCTAGCAGGGTGACTGATGTGATCCCCAGGGTGAATTTCCTTTCTCCCATGCAATCATCAAGGTTCCTTTTGAAGAGGGCCAAAGAGGCGCTCTGCTTGACATGTATGGGCAGTCTATTCCAGAGTCTGGGGAGTCTCTAGGTCAGGAACCTATCCCTCCAGCATGTTTTGTTTATTGTGATGACAAGATTTAGATCCCTGGAGCATGTGGCTCTGAGAGATTGGGATTTCTTTAAGTGTAGCATGTCCAGCAGTTCTGGGTTTGACATGGCCTTGTATGTTAAGCAGAGATCGCCTCGGAGTAGATGATATGTGACAGAGTATAGCTGGAGTTTTTTAAGGTGGTCAGCATAGGGCATTTGCTTTAGGCCTGTGATTCTTTTAGTGAGATATTTCTGCGGCCTTTCCAGTTGTTGCAGATTCTTGAGAGGTACATACCAAATGGGGCATTGTATTCTATAATGGGTCTAATGAGGGATGAGTACAGTGGGACAATGACCTCCTTTTTTCTGGATGAAAAGCCCTTAGTGATGAGGTGTACCACATAGAAGGATTTCCTGACTGTTGTGGCGATGTGGTTATCGAAGGTGTGACCACTGTCCACCTGTGTCCCTAAGTCTCTTATGACACTTTCGGTGTTTAGTGTACTGCCACCTATATGGTAATTCATGGGTACATGTTTTTTTCCCAAAGAGGTTAATTATACATTTCTTGGCATTGAGCTTGAGCCCATGGCTCTGGCACCAAACATCTGTTTCTGTAAGGCCCTTTTGTAGAGTACCCACATCATTTAGGGATTCAATAATGGTTCCCAGTTTGCAGTCATTTGCAAACTTTGTTAGCCAGAGTCCCTTAGTGTTAGCCTGTACCTCAGAGAAGTTGATGCCAAACAAGAGAGGTCCCAGGACTGAACCCTGACGTACTCCATTTGTCAAGTGTCTGGAGCTGGATTTGGAGTCAGCTACTTTTACACTGTGGGTTCTGTCAGTAAGCCAGTTGCCAACCCATCAAGTGATGTAGGGATTAATGCCCAGCTTAGTAAGTTTATCTATGATTCCAGGGTGGGGGATGGTGTCAAAGGCCTTGTCAAGGTCCAGATAGGCTGTGTGGACTGCCTTACCCTCATCCATGGCTCTGAAGACTAATTTGAAGAAGTCAATAAGGTTCTGGAGACAAGACCGGCCCTTCACGATCCCAAACTGGGTGGGGCCTAGTGTTTTAAGTTTGCCAATGTCTTTGTTTATAAGTTCCATGATAACCCCCAACCCCCAAATCACACAGGCCACTGGTATTTGGTTGACCTTGCCAGTATACAGTATATTATATTAGAAACAGAAAATCTTCAACAGTCCCCAAAACACATTGCCTCCATAGTATCTGGTTAACTCTGCCAGGATATTATAATAAAAAAAAGAAAGTCATCAACAGCCCCCAAAACACACAGACCACTAGTATCAGGTTGACCATGCCAGTGTATTATTTTAGAAACAGAAAGTCATCATCAACAGTCTCCAAAACACATTGCGTCCCTAATATCTGGTTAACCCTGCCAGGATATTATATTAAAAATAAGAAAGTCAACAGCCCCCAAAATACACAGATGACTAGTATCTGGTTGACCATGACAGTGTATTATATTAGAAACAGAAAATCATCATCAACAGTCCCCAAAACACAGTGCCTCCATAGTACCCTGCCAGAATGTAAAATATATAAAAAAAATTAAAGTCATCAACAGCCCCTAAATACACAAACCACTAGTATCTGGCTGACCCTGCCAGGAAAAAAACTGCAGAAAGTGTCTAGTTGGCCATGCTAGGAAAAAAATGAGAACTTACCATAAACAGTACTGTGATCACTGTCTCTCCACGCTCTCTCTCTCTCTAAAATGAGAACTTACCATAAACAGTACTGAGATCACTGTCTCTCCAAGCTCTCTCTCTCTAAAATGAGAACTTACCATAAACAGTACTGTGATCACTGTCTCTCCACGCTCTCTCTCTCTAAAATGAGAACTTGCCATAAACAGCACTGTGATCAATGTCTCTCCATGCTCTCTCTCTCTAAAATGAGAACTTACCATAAACAGTACTGTGATCACTGTCTCTCCACGCTCTCTCTCTCTAAAATGAGAACTTACCATAAACAGTACTGTGATCACTGTCTCTCCACGCTCTCTCTCTCTAAAATGAGAACTTACCATATCAGTACTGTGATCACTGTCTCTCCACGCTCTCTCTCTCTCTCTCTCAAAACTAAAGCATGAGAAGAGAATGCATGACTTCTGGACATCTTCATTGATGTCTGCAGTCTTCCCAGTCTGAACTGTTTTTAAAACAGTCTGGAGATAAAAAAAAAATCGTTTTTTTTTTTTTTTTTTAAGCAGAACTCGAGCATGCATGCGCTCTGCTCTGAGATCCACATAGAGAATCACCTTCGACTTTACCCACTAGCTTGCAATTCAAACTGCTACTAGTGTGTAAAGTTTAATAATTAAACTGTTTTCTTTTTTTACCAGCCCACAGGTTCATTTTGGCACCAGTACTTCTGTCCTTTGTCAGAACTGCCAGATTACCAGTCTGCCCCCTTGGTGGCATATTTTGGTATATTCCCGAGATGGGGAGATGGGGATTTCCTACAACCTTTCACTATTTTTTTTCTCATTTGTTATACAGTTTATTAATATGTTTTACAAGAGAGGTTTCTTCTTGAATTTACTATAATACTCAGGGCACATGAGTACTGACCTTTCTATTAAGCGGTTTAGATGCTGGTAAAAGTCAAAGGTGAGCGCAGCACCATCTCAACTGAATCGTCAAGTATGAGCTGAAGCAGGTTTGTCCTTCAGAAGTCCCTAAAGATTGTTTCATTTGGTGTTGGGGTGTTACCACTAATCCTGATAGAGATGATGACTGATTTGTGGTCAGATTTAACCAAACATGAGGAGATCTGGTGTGGGGTACAGGTGGGGACTAAGCTGGTAGGAACCAGGCCTCTAGTGTTAACAAAGTCTAGGAAAATCTGTGCATATCCATTTTTAGAGCTGTAATTGTGTCACGTAATGCTAGGGTAATTAAAATCCTCTCACAAGTAGATATTTTGTTTTGATATTTAATTCCTTACTTGTGCTATGGTAATTTCCATGATCTTTAGAAGACATTGCTAGGGATCTGTAGCTAACAATGAAGTGACAGTTAGATTTGTTAAGTGTGATTTGAATCTCAAGGAGCTCAAACTTAGGATTGTGTGTAATCTAACATGACGTGACAGCATTTCTGACAAATACAGATACTCCCAAACAGTTCAAATGTCTCTGGTGGAAAAAATGGCACCTTTCACTGGAAAATATTAAAAAAATAACTTTATTGAGTGCTCTTGTACTTTCCAAATGTTTTTCTTCACAGCAATAAACTATCCATTCAAAACATATCTTTATGAATGTTGGTGACAGCTTAAGAGATGGTCTGGAAAGCCGACTGACAATTGCCAATTTTAGAAGTCTTCTGAATGCTCCTAGTTGGAACAAAGCACAATTGCTGAAAAGAAACAGCAGTCACTGAAATGTACCTGTGGGTTTCAACTGCAACAACAATAATCTTGTAACTACTATCTTTCAATTGGAAAAAAGTGTAAAAAAATTTGAAAAGTTTAAAATGGGAGGAAATTTTCATCAATACAAACTGTGAAGATAGAAGGATTCCCAGAAGATTTAGACTTAACAAAATTCCTTTGTAGAATAAAGTTGACAATGAACTCATGTCTGAATGCAACAACATTCTGGAGGACACAGGTTTGAAGCTGGTTGTTGTCCCTGTTAAGTACAACAGAAAAATTCATAATCCGATAGCTAAAGTAAGCAACATTCTGGAAGTGAAAGACGGACAATTTGGGGCACCTGGCAGTAAGTTTAATGAGATGCAAGGATGAATGGTAGCTCATGAAAGTAAAATCAAAAGACTTTAGTTGAGAAAACTTCAGAATGACATTAGGGTTTAGAGCCACCACCTTCAGGAATGTTTCTGACAATAACTCCAGAGAAAACCTTCAAAACAATTTTCTATTTCCAAAAAAATCTGAATAAAGTTCTAGACACTAGGACTCTGGCCACTCCCCCCCCTTTTAATTTTTTCCCAGTATGTCACAAACTTACCCAAGTCCTTTCCAGACTCAAACTACCAGAGAACCTGATACTAATGTTCACCTTATGCAGGGGTGAGCACAATTATTTTTCAAGAAGGCTGTGTTCCTATGGATCCAGACATTCACAGCAGGAGACTTCTGGGGGATCATCTGAATTCCTCTTCCAGGAATTAGATACTCAGCAGGGGAACCCCCATTTTTCTTACTCTCAGAGGGATTGCCCTTACCAGAGGAAGAGAGATCTAAAGGGGCTACAGATCTTTTATCCATCAAACAGATGTCCAAGCTCCAAACTAAGGTCTTGAATCACTCATTTAAACCCATCTCCATGGTAGAAAGGCATGTAATGGAAAAGGGAATGACTTTCATTCCTCATGACCACAGTAAGCTTGTAGACACAATCATTAATTATAAACTTTATCTGCAGAAACTGGCAAAGTTGGGGTCACTAGCAACACAACTCAAGATTTTTGTACTGATATTAATCTGACACTGAATACATTGGAGAGCAAATGTGAAGCAGATCTTAGAAGAAAAGACTCTCAGTTTCTATATTGTAAATTGTTTTCAGCGATACAAGATTGCAATATTTGTATATGTTTGTACACTAGTCTACTGTATTTCCAAGTCCATAGGAATTGTATAATTGAAACTAAATACCTTATTGTAACCTTGCTATTTGTTTTTGGAGCTTTTCTCCCCAGGACTCTATTGAAAATGGGTTCTTTTGGCCCAGTGGACTATCCTGGTAAACCAACTGCAAAAAAATAAATAAATAAATAATGTTTGAGCAGACCTTGAACCACAAGAAATTTTCCAGTATGAGCAAGATTGTAATAAAACCCTCCGAGACATCAGCTCAGAAAAATCATGCAGGTTTATGAAGGCTGACAAGGGAGGGGGTAGTTTTTATAACTGATACAGTGAAATACAACTAAAAGATTGAATACATGCTGAGTTGCACAGGTTTTTAATCATAAAGTAGATTTTGAGACTATTTTGGTGCACATAAGAACATTCATGACACATACCAGCTGCTTTATGAAGATGACTTAATTGAAGGAAAGTTGCATTATTTTTTTTGCAGTGTCTCATCCAAAGCTGTCAAGGTTTTTGTTATTCCAAAGCCTCATAAAAAGGTTTAGGACCCATCTTGCAGAGTATTTGTTGCATGGGAAGGTGGTATCACTGAACCAGGGCTTTTTTTCTTCAATAGCAGATAAAACCTTTGGCTAGCAGCAGTGCTATTTTGTTCTGGTTATTCTGGATTTTCTCAGGAAAAACAACAGTTTTTGTCTCTCTAGATATTCTCTTTTCGTGACTATTGAATCTGGTTCTCTATACAGTGCTGCCCCATGAGAATTGCATTGAGACAGTGAGATAGACCATGGCTAAGGAAACCACTGCCCTCTGAGGTGAGATTACCCTTATTTCTAACTTACTTCATCTGTTGCTGAGCAATAACTTTTTTGGTTTCAACAGTGGTATTTATGAGTTAAAAATGTGGAATTGTTATAGGTGAAGCTATGGCTCCTAGCCTTGCTAACACAGCAAAACAGTATAGAACTCAGAGTTCTGGAGGTACTTTAAATGCTACCTGAGGTTTATCAATGATATTTATATTGTCTGAGAAGTGCCTGAGGGAGCTTTAAAGGTATTTTTTCTTACATTGGATAGTCAATCAGTTTTTCAAATTTCTACTCATGATTTGCAAAAGGTCAGTTTTCTTGATCTCACTGTGTACGAGCAGCTCCAGTATCAAGAACTTCACCATGATTTATATTGTAAGCCTGCCCGGGTTAATTTGCTTTCTCACACCAGTAGTATGCACCAGAAGTGAACAAATGGAATGTGATTAAGTTACATGGTATGAGGATTGCTTGGGTGTCTAAAAATTTCATTAAGAACATGCATAACTTTCACAAAGACTTTCTTGTGAGGGAATATGAAAGTGCAGCCATTACACATTTTTATCCTATTAAGAAATTTAAAACTAGGTAAGACATGTCTTTATATGAATCCCAAAGAAGACTTATTTGTTTTAATTCCCTTTGTATTGACCAAAGCAAAAATCACTGAAAAGAAGCATGACCCTCATTTTCAGAAAAGACGTCCATAAAATTAAAAAGAGTTATTCAAGACATCTGGTCCATTAAGACTAGTAACAGGCTTGTTAGTAAGATCCTCAACCCTGATCTTCCTTTTGTTTTTAAAAAGGGAAAGAATATCAGTGCTTACTTGAAAGGATCTTTCACTAAAGGCAGTTCTGAGAATCTAGGTATTTTTAAATGCGCTCACCTTTTTCTGTTCTTTTTGTGAATGTATGTGCTGGAAAGTGTTTTTTTCATCTGCCCTAGCTCTGGTAAGAAATTTAAAAGCAAAGTTTCTGGAAATTGTGACACTGAGAAAGTTGTGTACAGAGCCCAGTACTGCAAGTGTTCTGGATTTTTAATGGGAAAAACTGTTTCTAAACTGAAAAGAAATATTGCCCAACTGACTTCTGAGATTAGAAATTGCTTAAGGAATAATCCTCTTGCAAAGCATAGCATTGAATTCCCTGGGGCAGACTTGTGTTTTGTTTCACATTTGGACATTGTAGAACTTGGTCTGAAAGAAGAAAACTTTAACGCCGTTCTGAAAAAGAAAGAAAGAGCTTGAATGATAAATTTGTCTCAATGCTTGTAACCCACCTGGACTTAATATTAATTGCTCTACAAAGATTGTGCTTCAGCTCAAGAAAATGTTTTACTAATCTTTCAGTGACACACATCATTTTTTTTTATTTATTGACATTTGTTTTCCAGGAAAGTCTTACTGGGTACATGCACCCTTTTTCAGCAGAGGCCTGGGGAGAAAAGCTCCAAGGTATCATATTTAATAAAATCAGTGTTTACAATGACATATTTTATAATGCAATTTCAGTGAATAAATAGCATGATAGTCAGTGTACTAAAATTTGTGTTGATATTCAAAACATTAAATTTACAAGCCTTGTACTGAGTCTTTACAGCTAGAAGTGTGGTGTTTAAAATAGGTAGGAGTAATTTAAGAAATACAATATAGTGAGGTATTAGAGGAGATAAGGAAATCTGAGTGTTAATAGAAAAGTAGTGATGTAATAGCAATTTGGCTGTGCTTATTAGAAGTAGATATAGTAGTTTAAGAAGTACAATAAAGTGAGATATTAGCTGGGGATAATCAGGTTAAGGGATTTAGTGCTTTAAAGGGAGTTATAAGAAAGGTGATGAAGGGTGTTAGAGAGCTATGTCCCAGATGATGAACACAGACAAAGCCCAGAGACACTGAGGAAGTCTTTCAGTAATGGTTTGAAAAGATGAAGGTATATGGTAGACCTGATTGATATAGAAATTTTATTCTAAATTCTAGCTACACTATTGGAATAGAGACTGACCCCAGCAGGCCTTTGTGGTTTGTAAATGGTAAGCAGCTCTTTATTATTTGACCAAAGGGAATGATTTGGAAGATCATATTGGAGATGGGCTCTAAATGCTGGCCAGGGAGATGGGATATGGATGATTTTTTGGGTTAAGGTGAGCTCAGTATAAGATAGGTGGTAAGGAAGCTCCAGCCAGTTAAGTATTTTTAGTGTTAAACAGTGGTAGGACCAGTAAGGTTTGTTGCAATTGAGATTGGTGACTTTGTTATAGCACTATTCAAGTTTAGAACTAAGTGAAGCTTGTAGATTTGTCATGATAGGGACTCCATATAGGAGAGAGGGTAAATAGTAAGTGGTAACTAGCATTATCTTGGCAGAGTCTGTAAAGAATGTCTTTACCCTAAGTAGGGTGCCTAGTTTTTGATGTATTTCCTTGATGCTGTTGTGGATATGTAAATCAAATTTAAGATTCTCATCTATTGTCATGTCAAGTAGTTTTTTATGTGGGGTAACTTCAATCATGGTATTATTTAAGAAACAAATTTTAACATTGTTTTTTTTTTTTCTCCATGGGAATGGAATTTTGAAAAAAAAAATTTAGTGTTTTAGGAATTTAGTATCAGGTGATTATCTGTACCCAACTTTCAAAAGAGTTAAAGGCTTCTTAAGTAATTTTCAAAAGATGTATTACATTTTTGAAAATGCATATTAGGGTCAAATCATCAGTGTATTGTATGAGAGAAGCTTGCTGAGAGGATTTATGAAAATTATTGTGACTATATTAAAAGAATGAGGGCCGAGAATGGAGCCCTGTGGTGCACCAGTATTGACAGGAAGGAAGGGAGAAGAAGTGGAGAGACATTTAACAGACTAGTGTCTAGCAGTTAAGTAGTTGTTAAACTATAGTTGTGTGGGTTGTGACAGCCCAAGGGAAGGCAGTTGGTAGAAAAGTTTTTCATGAGAGACGAGATCAAAAGCTTTAGAGAGATCAGGGAATACACAGGAAACAAGTTTGCCCTTGTCTCTTGGCTTTGTTAATAGTATCTTTGAGAGTTAATAAGGCCATGGTAGTGCTATGGACGTGTCTAAAACCATACTGTGTAGGGATCAGGAGCTTTTCCTGAAGAGATTGTTGAAGTAGCTGCTTGTGAATGCACTTCTCCAGAATTTTGTACAAAGGAAATAATATGGTGATAGATCTAAAACCGAATGCATCAGATGAGGTTCCTCCTTTATGAAGGGGGATTTTGAAGAATTTTTCCGGTGAGAAGGAACGTATGATTCCTTAATAGATCTGTTAATTAGAAGAGATACAGGATAGGCTGTAGAACTGGCAGCCAGCTTGAGGTATGCTGAAGGGAGATTATCTACTGATGGAGAACATCATTTCAGTTTAAGAAGTAGCAATTTGATGTAGGAGGTTGGGATGGGTTTTAGGGTGAAATAGGGGGTATTTCTTGTCTAAGGAGAAGTCATGTCAAGATGGCTTTAATGCTTTCTATAAAATGTCTGTTAAATTGAGCAGCTACTTTAAAGGCAGTGTTAATTGAGACAGGATTAGGAGTGGTGGATGTTCCAGGGTGGAGTATATTATTATTATTATTATTATTATTATTATTATTATTATTATTATTATTAATAGAAGAGTAGAATTTTTAAGGGGTTACTGAAATAGATGTTCTTGTCTGTTATAATCTGTCTTTTAGTACAGTTATGTAGTTCTTTAAAGTGCTCTAAGTTTTTGGGGAGATCTATATTCTTTCAAAGCTCTATCTCTTTCATACATTAGGTGCCTGCTTTGTGTGGATAACCAAGGAGTATGGTTATTCTGTATTTTTTTTGTAATAGTTGGAGCCAGACTGTTGAAAGTTTTCAGGAAAAGTGAGTTAAATTTGTGCACAGCTTCATTGAGTGGCATATTTTTCATGATAGACCAGTTAAAGGAGACTAGGTTTCTAGTAAATGTATCATGGTTAAAATTAGTGAGCTTATGGGAAGTTCTACGTAAGCGTTGTTTGACATGATACATACCAAGTCTGTTTCCTTACAGAGGGAGGTGATCATTGATGGAATCGGAAAGGGTGCCACTGGAGACAAACTTAGTGGCATCAGACACCAATAGCCAGTTGAGAATTGAACCACTGTTTCTGGGATAGTTATAACACGTGGGGAAGGAAATTAGTTGAGTCAGTCCAAATAGGTTTAGGCTAGTTGATGGACATTTTTAGGAGATAATCTGCCAGTTGAAAATAACATCACCTAGGATAATGTTTTCATTAAAAAAGGTGTATTAGATCCAGTATAAGATATTTACTAGGGTTATAGCATTTTGGGGGAACATACATAGTTGCTTATGTTTATTTAGTTTAAGATGAGAAATGAGGAGTTGAACAATATATCATATGGGAATAGATTTATTACTGGATAAGATATCAATATAGTCAGGGTTTAGTAAAACTACCGCACCACCTTTTTATGAGTTGTATCAGCCCTGATGATATTATAACCAGGGAGTGATATTTCTGATTCAAGTTTATAGGATTTTAGCCATGCTTCAGTTATATCAAGAATATCAATTGTATTGTGGGAAATGCAAGCATGGAGTTTTGAAATGTTATTATAGATGCTATGGGTATTTAAGGAAATTAATTTAAGTTGTTTGGGTGAATTTGAGATAGTTGTGTTGGGTTTTGTTGGTTTTGGTGATGGTGATGTGGTCCCTGTTTTGAAAGGAGATGGGTGGGATAAGAAGGAGAGGGGTTTGGCTTGGGATGAGCTTTGGAGACTACTGGGAAGTCTGGATAGGATGAGGGACCAGAGTTATGATGAATATCACAGTGGTAAGAGAGAGAGAAAATGGATATGTTTGGTAAGCTTGTTTTTGTTTCACTGTAGCTGTTAGTTTTATTTTGGTGTGGTAGGTGTGACCGTTTAGTAATGTGAATTTGATGTAAACATTGGGTGAGTCTTTGTATATACTGGAAGTGATCAGTAGTGAAGTGGGGTGATTAGTAGTGAAGTGGGGTGATTTGAATGATTAGAGGTAAAGCACATGGGGAGAAATTAACACCTAATATCATTGTTTCCTTTGCCAAACTTAACACAATATCATAGGTCTTTCTCTGCAGATCTTTTCACACTTTTTGCATGCAAGCCTCTGGCCTGTCTTACTCATATTCCCAACTGACATCCTCTCCATTGCAAAGCAGTGTATATACTATTGTAAAACTGTTATTCCTGTACAGACTAATTATGACATATAACTCACATCATCTACCAGTAATGTCAACTTCTATAATCCAGTCTTTTACATGTTTGTAATTTTTGCAAATTTCTTTACTTTTTTATATTTTTCAATGTTAAAAATGTCTGCTAAGTACTGGAGCTTTTTGTATGTTTGTAAGTTTGCAAATTTCTGTACTTTATATTGTAATGTTGCAAATTTCTGCATTTTATACTATGTACCAGAGCTTTTCTCCTCGGGTCTCCACTGAAAATGAGCCACAAGCCCAGCTGGACTAACCCTGTTAACAAACAATAATAAATAAATAAAATAAAATAAATGTGTACAAGATTGAGTGATGTATGGAAAGTTGTAAGCTCTTAAAACAGGAAGAATAAGGATGCAGTAATATTTAAGAGAAGCATGGTATGTAGCTTTGTAGTTGATTGAGAGAGAGAGATATGTCAGAGAGAGAGCAGCTAGCACACTGGGGTATGAATATAGGAGGGGTAAGAGTAGATAGCTTAGCAGGTGGGTAGTTTAAGTTGTGATCACCGTGGTTAGTTAATAAATATAACAGAAAAGAAAGTTAAAGTGCTTAAGGTTAGACTGATGATTTAGGAATTGTATGTATTTTTATACCCAGGGTATGCCTATATTTATCTATATGCTTTTATGAGGGGTGGGAAGTAGGTGGAGCTCTGGGTGAAGAACAAGTCCTATAAATGTAATGCCATGAGGGCTGGCTAGGTATCTAAAGGTGGGAAGGAAGTGAAGTGGGAAAGAAGCTCTAACACAAGGAGATGGAGTCTTTATCTATTATGATGTGAGCGGAACAATTTTATGTAATAAGAACATTAGTCTAACACATGTTTTGGAAGCACAGGGGATATGCTAGTCCAGACTGCAGTAAAGTGCTGCAAAACACTATGAATCAGGTGAGTTTTCCTCAGTTACAGTTTCACAGCAAACAAACTGAGTGCAGGAAAGTTTGTAGAGAGGAGTGGAAGGAGAAGTCCAGCCAGTAATATAATAAATATTGTTTAAGGTTATAAGCATGGGTTCTGTGGTAGGACACTGCACTTGCACTACCATAAAGACTTAAAAAGTTATTTTGCAGGCACTTTCATTTTTATTGGCATCAGTTGGGTTTAAAGACCCTGTGTTTCTGAAGTATAGCCAAACTGTCTACTTATATTGTACTGATGAGATCAAAACGCCGAAACATGCACATTCACAACTAGTGGGGTTTGATTTTATTCACCTGAATGTAACCATAAAGACTTAAAAAGTAAAAAAGCTGTGTAACTGAAATACTTTAATGGGTCATTTGCATATCCCATGTACCTCCACAACAGGGGGTTTCAGGTATCACACAGTAAATCTTTAGCTTGGCTGGGTTTTTCTTGCAGTTTTTACTGAATGGTTTGGCTGTGTGTTCTTTTTACTCATTGGTTTGGCTCACTACTATTAAAAGACAACAGACAATAACGAATAGAACAGCAATCCACTATAAGTCTTAAGTGAATAATACAGTAGTGCCTAAACAACATCACAATGGTACAGTTAGAGTTCCCTGCTGAAATGCACCTGTGTGACTGAGCTCAGCACTCAGGATGTGTGCGTAGCAGTCAAGTTTCTTTTGTTTTTTTTTTTAATTAGCAGAAAGGATGGTGTTTCAGAGAGAAAGTCTTGAATTTTAGCTTAGTTATAGAAGTGAGCATGCAGTGTCCTGTAACAGTGCGAAAGGAACAAAGGGAAGAAGGAATACTTGCAGCATGTTATTTAGGACTTTTTCATTACTTAGCTTGGACTTTTTTATTGAGGCTAGATGTCATTCTTTGTCCAGTTCTAGGTCTACTGTATAGTTGTATTTTATTTTACAAATATTGTTTTACTTTGATTTGCATTATTTTGATTACCTGTATTACTCTTTGCTCAGACTATTTTCATTCTGATATTTATTTCTTATCAGTGTTTGTTTTTTCACTTGTACGTTTTTATATATTTGGTTTTATGTTCCATTTTTATAGCTACTTTTAATTTTATTTTTTGTTTTTTTTATTTTGCTTATTTATTTTTGCACTCTGTGTGACTTAATTGTAATAGCTCTTTTTATTTGTTAGCATCAGTTTTATTTTTATTTATATATTTATTTTTTATTTGTATTTTTATGTGTATGCTTAGGTTTATTTTTACTGTTTCAGAGATGCTTATGGTCTATTTTTATTTGGGCTTATATCTATTTTTATTTTTTATTTTTTATTTTATTTGGCATTTTTACCTCCATGAAGGTTCAATTTGTATGTGATCTGCCAAAATCCTTTGGATGAAAGCATTTTTTTACCCTGAGGAATAATGGTTCTATTTTTCATAAGCCATGGTTTTGCTCTTATTTTATTTTACTGTTGTTTAGGACTCATGTTTAGGTAGTTGGTGTAGATTTTTTATTCTTATTTGACGCCTGGAACAGCAGATTTGTTCACACACACAGGATGTCCCCCACCCTTCCTGTGTTTTTCTGACTTTGTATTACCTGTTACTTGGTAACTGTAGATCTTTTTGGTGATTAGACAGCTTCACATACTTATACATGACACCTACACGTTTAGTTATTTTTTTAATTTGTTTTTTGTTTGGATTAAGAAAGTTTTTATTACTGGTTATGCTTTTTGTCATGTATGTAGCTTGCGGTTTATTTACATGATTTTATTATTTATTTTCTTATCTTCAGAGTGTACTTATTTATTGCTTGTTGTGGTTTCTGATTTCTTCCTTTCAACTTTTTTAATTGACTTAGTTTTAGTTTTATGTTTTTATTGTTTATTTTAATTACTGGTTAGACATTTTTAGTATATTTTTATTGGTTCTGACTTTACCCTGTGATGGGATTCTGCTGTCTTTGATTTGATTTGATTTTTAGTTTGCTTTGGGTCTTCTTTTTTGATTATTTCCTGTTTTCTTTATTCTTATTTTTATTTGTATTTCTTTGTTTTGACTGTATTTATGTTCTTCTTCCATGGTATAATGCTGGTCATTTGTTATTTACTTCTTTATTTAGACTTGAGGTTTGGGACTGATTTTTTTAGGTTGATTTCTATTTTTTTTATTTTTATTTGTATTTTTATTACTGTTTTATGTTCTTTCATATTACAGATCAGGGTGCTCAGGTGGGTTTTGTTTTTGATTTTTATTTTATTTATTTGAATTCTGGGCATATTTCTGTTTTCAGTGTCTTCTTGTCTTGCAGACTGGAGTCATTGCTGTATTTTTTTGAGCGCAAGATTGATTACAATATTCTGCTTTTAGATTCAAGTGCAGGTTTTCTTTCTTGTTTTTATATGGCTTTGTCTCTATCAAAGTGTTTATCCTGAGAACTATCAAGTTGATCATGCTAATTAGGTACATAAGTGTGGTCCAGTCATGAAAATACTTTTCACTGCCAGGGTTTTGAGTTAATTTGTCTTCTAGAATGGCAACTAAGACTGATTCTGCATTTTGATTAGTTATTGAAGTTCCAAGTGGCTAGCCAGTCTTGAGCCATCCCATGATTTTATTTCATTATGTATGTTTTTTTATCTTGTTTTAAGATTATGTTGTTTCGTATATATATATATATATATATATATATATATATATAAATATATATATATATATATATATATATATATATATATATATATATCCTTTTATAAAGTTGTTTTTTAAAATGTGATCTGATTGGCCAAGTCTACTAGATTTTTATTATTTAGTGAATCTAAGTATTCTCTTTTGAACTTTTGGACTGCTGCTAGCTCTTACTGAATTCTTGAAGTTTAAGTGATTGCTGTGATTTTGGAATAAAGAAGTACAGATTGCTTGCTACTCACACTCTGGAGTCAGCTATTCTCATTACATCCCTGATTTTGTTTTTGCAACTGTTCTTTATTTCACTTGACTTTTGAATGTACACAGGTGTCCTGGTTGCGAAGTGAAAGCACCAAAACCACTGCTGATCTTTTTTCTTATGACTTCACCTATTTACAACAACATATTTAGCTTCTTAAAGCCTTCAACTTTTTAAATAACTTTTAATGCTGATTTGGTAATTTAGACCAGAAAAAAAAGTGTTTATTTTCTGCTGCCATAATTTTCTTCTGAAATATTATCAAAATCACCACCTTCCTGGTTTATATAAACATCATCCAACACAGAAAATATAAATCTGTCCCCCACAGTTACCCATGAGCCCAAAGGCATAATAGGTGCTATACCCTGATATAGAGGGAGTGTTGTCATTGCACTGAAGCTATGTCTCAGTAACTGCACAAATATGTACGTGTTTGAAGTGCAGGAAGGACTCAGGTTAGGCATCTTTCTATTTAGACTCCTTTCATTCTGTAGTGCCAGCATGAAGCTGTTCAAATCTGAGTTTGAGTTTGCTATGTAGGAATGTGTAGTTGGCGAACTCTGAACTATGGGGGCAGCAAAGGCTTTAGCAAATATTTGGAAGTCTTGATATGAGAAGTGTAAGTGTAAGCCTTTTCTGGTGACACGTGTAAGCTTATCTACCATTTCATCCCAGGCTGACACATACTGGATCTCCTTAGAATGGCAACAACTACTTATCCAATTGTTAAAACCCAGTTCTGGATCTCCTTAGAATGGCAACAACTACTTATCCAATTGTTAAAACCCAGTTTTCTTGTCTTGGTGTCTGGGCATTATTCTTGTTGAAGGCAAGTGTCTTTCTTGTTTCTGACACATGCATAATAAGTTTCATCATATCAACCTGCATGTTCCCTAAGGCAGAATGCCTCCAATCATTTACTGCCACACATGCCACTACTATGGACTTATTTGTCTGTTTTTAAGGGAATTAAGGCCCTTGAAAAATCACAGATCTGGAACAGGACAAGCAGCTTACAGTTGCACAGTTCTTGTCCAGTCTGATGAGTGTGATGTCAGTTTGCCTATTCATAAAGTCAGCAATGACTAATACATTTCCTGTGTTGATACAGATGGGCTTAGGCCTGCTTTCCTGCTGACTGCACATCACCAATTCAAATGACATCAGAAATACTCTGTCTACTCTAGGAGCTAAACCTCTTCTGCAATATCAACAGAAAAGTTTGTAGGTACAGTTATGTCTCACAGAGGATACTGCTGCTCTGGTGTAGACTCCCCATCTACATAAAACAAAGCTCATCACTGTCCGTATTCAAGCACAACTTATATGTATGGATGAAAAACAGAAAATTACCCCGGACTGCCACCTATACTACCAATAGACAGAAGGATCTCCTAAATGCTTTATCTCATGCATGGGTCCTGTCAAGTTATCTAAGGCAATATCCCAGTTATTATCATTAGGGGTAATATATAATTATTGGCTATGGGATGGGTAAGGCCAATCTCAATCCAAATGGGATAGGTTAATTTGAGCATAAAAAGGGAAACTGGATATGATTAAAATGGCCTGCAAGGGTAGCTAGCATAGTACTAATCTATGAACCTATGACTCTTGGGCGAGCTACGTAGATTTGCAAAGTTTGAGTGAGTGGAAAAGCAGTAGAAATTGCTTTATGTGCTTAAAGCTGTAATCATTTAGAATGTGTTCTAGGAGGCTATGGCAATTTTTTCTTTACAGACTCAGCATAAACTATGGACCTAGTGGTATGTTGTGACTGATGTGGTATTGTGTAGGTGTGATGTTTACAGACAGTGGGCTGATGTGAGAGGTATGCCTCTGTTTTTCTCAAATACATGCATCTCTTTCAATCTATATTATCAATTGACAGAAATGAATAACTGTCACTAAATATAAGATAGTTGCTATACTGCCATAGAACACCAACTGCTCTTATATTGACCATAGATGGGGTATGACAGACTATTGCGCCATGGTGCCAGAAGGTAGAGGACTAGGGCTGGTCACATTACAGAGGATAATTAGGTAGGATGGATGGATGGATGGATGGATGGATAGATGGATGGATGAGGTAGACTATTATAGCAGGCCATGAAGATTTGTATCTCTACTGTTTAGGTTGATACTCTGAAGTTAGGTTAAGTGGTAGCTAACCTAGAAGAGCTTAGCTAAAAACAGACATATGTCTGCTAAGAAAGATGAATAGTGGCCATTCACCTGTTGACTACTGCCTGGCTGCTACTAGTGCCAGTCTCACTGCAGCCACATGTAGCTACAGATCAACACCCCATTACATCTTCTATTACCAGAAGCAAATCTGTAGCACTGATCCTAAGCTGGATCCTGAAAAGGGGTTTACAGGCCCACGAACCATCGATATTTTTTTCCAGATGTTACTGGTGTCAGTACACTTGCTGTAATCTTCTCTTGGATAGCACATACAGTAGCCCATCACAACAGATAGCCAAGCTGCACAAAGGTCAGAAAATAAAACTGAAGAGGTTTCCGACAAAAGAGTTGGCAACCAGATCAATCATGGAAGTTCCACTCATTGTTCATTCAGAGACAAGAATCAATATTCCTCTGCTTCTTCCTTATCAAGAGCAACGTAGTAGCATTAATACCAACATGGCTCCTAAGAAGCAGTTTTCAGGTTTTCCAGTGATTAGTAGTCTCTAGGAAGACTAGGAAATAATGTAGTTCTGCTCTTTCTCTCATTAGGAGCAAAACAGAAGCTGATTTTACATTGTAGTTCCTGAGAAAATGTTCATAGGCTATCTGGTGATCAGTACTCTTGTCCTAGATGTTGCAGGTTTTAAAAGTCAGATGGGAAAAAGGGCTTAGCACTCTAGGTATTGTGATGTGCAATAAGTGGGTTAGAAGGTATAAAAAAGACATTAACTTAGGCATGTATCAACTTTGGTAATTCCCAGGGGTGGCCAATTTTCTAGAGGATATTGCTATGCATTTTTTGGAATTCAGTTTTAAACCATAGATATTAGACCACTTACTGGTTTGCAAAAAACCCTCTTGGAGGATGTAAGTATTCTTGGGGGATTCAATAATTACACCAAGCTTGCAGTGATACACAAACTTGGCCAGCCAGAGGCCTATAACATCTGCTTTGACTTCTAAAACATTGATTTCAAAATGGAGCAGCCCTGGCACTGATCCTTGAGGGACTCTGCTAGTGACTGGCATTTTTGTGAAGGTAGAGACCACTATCCTCACTGCATGTGTCCTGTCTTTGAGCCAATTGACCATCCAGTTGGTTACATAGGGGTTTACATCTAGTTTTATGAGTTTGTAAACAATGGCTGAAAGGGAAAGAGTGTTGAATGTATTGGCTAGGTCAAGACAGGCTGTGTGTACCTTTTTGCCCAAGTACATATATTTGGTGACTTTCTTGAAAAAGTACACCAGGTTGAGCAGGCATGATCATGATCTAGTACTATTCCCAATAAAGACTAATAACCTCAACTTCTCCATTCACTCTGCCAATAAGACACGCAGATGGGATCTGGAAGTTCGAATGGAGAATTCTACACTAAGGCACTGTACGAGCACATCCACTCATGCATGAATCGTGCAATCCCAAATAGAACCAAGATGCTCTTCTCCAAAAAAAGGAAGCCAATCTGGTGGTCCCCTGCTATAAACAAACTATACAACAGAAGGAAGAAACTGTTGCAGAAAAGAGGAAAATCCCAGGATGCAAAAAACTCCCTCACTAGCCTCAGTAAGAAGCTGAGATCCCTCATAAAATCCTCAAAAGCTAGTTATGAAAATAAAATTGCCAAAGATTCCAAAGACAACCACAAGGCATTCTATAGTTATGTCAAGAATCTAAATGGCAATGCTCAGATCTGCTCTGAGCTACAACAGAATGGCATTAAATATACCGATCCCAAGGATATTGCCAATATCCTGGCATATCGATTTAGTGCCAACTTCACCCCCCTCTCACCCCCTAATGAGCCCACCTCAATACCAAAAGATTGCCAAATTCTGATAATCACAGCCACACAGGTAGAAACAGCACTCTCCAAAGGTAAGAATACAGCATCCATGGGACCAGATGACATTCCCAGGCTGTGTACTACATGAACTACAAAATTAACTGGCATCCCACCTAAGTGTCATGTTTAATCATAGCCTCACCTCAGGCTTCGTGCCCACTGAGTGGTGCACAGCTGCAGTTATCCCGCTCTACAAGGGAGGATCCACCTTGGATCCCGGGAACTACCATCCCATCAGTCTGACAAGCCTGATCTGCAAGGGCATGGAATGCATTATCATGGAACTTATAAACAAAGACATTGGCAACCTTCAAACACTGGACCCCACCCAGTTTGGGTTTGTGAAGGGCCGATCTTGTCTCCTGAATCTGATTGACTTCTTTGAATCGATCTCCAGAGCTGTGGACGAGGGTAAGGCAGTCGACACAGCCTATCTGGACCTTGCCAAGGCCTTCAACACCATCCCCCACTCTGGAATCATAGATAAACTTACTAAGCTGGGCATAAATCCCTACATCACTCGATGGGTTGCCAACTGGCTTACTGACAGAACCCTGACTGTAAAAGTAGCTGACTCCAAATCTAGCTCCAGACAAGTGACAAGTAGAGTACCTCAGGGTTCAGTTCTGGGACCACTTTTGTTTGGCATCTACTTCTCTGAAGTACAGGCCAACACTAAGGGACTCTGGCTAACAAAGTTTGCAGATGACTGCAAACTGGGAGCCATTACTGAATCCCCAAATGATGAGGATATTCTACAAAAGGGCCTTACAGAAACAGATGCCTGGTGCCAGTGCCATGGGCAAAAACATGTACCCATGAACTACCACATAGGTAGCAGGACACTAAACATCAAAAGTGTGATGAGAGACTTAGGGACTCAAGTGGACAGTGGTCTCACTTTCAATAACCACATCGCCACAACAGTCAGGAAATCCTTCTATGTGGCACACCTCATCACTAAGGGCTTTTCATCCAGAAAAAAGGAGGTCATTGTCCCACTGTACTCATCCCTCATTAGTCCCATTATAGAGTATAATGCCCCATTTGGTATGTACCTCACAAGACATCTGCAACAGCTGGAAAGGCCACAGAAATACCTCACTAAAAGAATCACAGGCCTAAAGCAGATGCCATATGCTGACCGTCTAAAAAAACTCCAGCTATACTCTGTGGAATATCGTCTACTCAGAGGTGATCTCTGCTTAACATACAAGGCCATGTCAAACCCTGAGCTGTTGGACATGCTCCACTTAAAGAAATCCCAATCCCTCAGAGCCACACGCTCCAGGGATCTAATCCTTATCATCACAATGAACAAAACATGCTGGAGGGATAGGTTCCTGACCCAGAAACTCCCCATACTCTGGAATAGACTGCCCATACATGTCAAGCAAAGCGCCTCATTGGCCCTCTTCAAAAGGAACCTTGATGATTGGATGGGAAATAGGAAATTCACCCCGGGGATCATGTCAGTCACCCTGCTAGACAGGGGCCCAGTGAAGTAAATATTGTGGGAAGAAATTTCCAGGGAATTGTTATGGCTAGGCTTGCATAGGCCTTAGGGCTGATAGCCTAGTACCAACCTATGAACCTATAACACTAGTTTCTGAGGCCAAACTACTAGGTCTTACAGTTAAATACAGTAAACACATATCCCTAACCATCTCCAAAGTCCACAAAAAGCTAGGATGCCTCTATCGTAGTAAAAAGTTCTTAACCTCTGAATCCAGAGCTGCCATAACCAGAACTCATATGTTAATAATACTAATCTACGCAACCCCAGTTTTAAAAAAATCTAAATAAAACCGACCTGAACAAGCTTTCAACATGTTACAACAAAATAGCTAGGTTTGCAACCAATGCTAAATCACAGTCTCACCGCTGTCAATCCTTACAGAAACTACACTGGCTAGAATTTCCAAACTTACATCACTATCACCAGCTCAACTTTGCCCATCAAATACTATACCACCCAGATAAAACCCCTGCCCTAGTAGGCTTCCTAAACCTTGATCCAGTAACAAAGCCCTAATTGAAGTAATTCCATATAAAAACAGCTATTGCAATTCTCTATTCCCTAATGAAGTTACAAAAACATCGAACGCCCTACCACCAGACCTCATGCTACTAAAACACACTGCCACATTAAACTCCTTAAATCACACCTTTACAGAAAACATTTATGTAACTGTAATGACCCTCCCTGACCCCACCTCTTCCTATGCCATTATTCATTTGCTGGCCCTGATGTACACTGTTCCACTGACACTATGGTCTACCTAAGCAATTTTGTACATATGTAAATATTTAGTAAATCTGTTAATTACTATGAAGTTCAATTGTATTGTATTGTATTGTATTTCAATTGTATTTTACTCGGTACTTTTGTTAAACCTTTATCTACTTTTTACTCTCTGTAACTCTGTGGAGCTTTTCTCCCCAGGACTCCACTGAAAATGGACACGTGTTGTCCTGTCAGACTATTCTGGTAAACAAATGTTAAATAAATAATAAAAATAAATAAATACCCTTAGTGAAACAATACTGGGTTGGATCCTGTGTCTGAAGTTTTCTTATGTGTTTATTTATAATATCCGTGATGATGATTCTTTTCTTGGCCTTACATATGAGATTAGTGAGGCTTGCGGGTCTGCAATTATCCAGGGTCAGTAGATGGCCCACCCTTGGGGAGAATAAAAACTGTTGCAGTCCTCTATTCACTGGGTACAAAGCCATTTTAGAGGTTAAGGTTGAACATTGATCTTAAAGGGCTGGGTAGGTCATGTTTCATGCTGTTCAGAAAAACATCTCCAGGATTTGGCCATGGTTTTCTTTTTTTCTTTCTTTCTTTAGTTATCTAACTTGTTGCTGTTGGGATTCCACCAAAGTGGCTTGCTCTTTGAGTTAGTCCTATGTTTATTCCAGGTGGGTACAGCTGCCTCATTGCAGCTGCTTACATGATAGTAAAGAGTTTCTGTGAACAATTTCACATAAGCAGTGGTCTGGGGATTTACAATTTTGCCAGGTTATCTCTCAAAAGTAGGAAGTTGAGTTTGCAATAATTTCTAAATGTTCTGGGATTAAATGGAGGTCACAGGTTTCAAAGGAGACTGCTTTATGGTCTGATCTGACGATTGATGACATTACACACAAGTTGGTGCAAAGTTCCACTACATTTGTGAGGATAAGGTCAAGTATGTTGGTGCCTGAAATGGGTTTACAGACTGGCTGGTACAGCGCATTTGTGCTGACAAAGTTCAGGGATCTCTGGTCCTGCATATTTTGGAGACGTGTTTTTACAGTTTATAGTGAGGTAGGTAAAGCTGCCCAGGGCTAAAGTGTTAGGTTCAATTCAGAGTGACTCCACTAGGTTTAGGTTTAGGTTTATTAAGCAATAGTTTGGCAAAATTCATGGCCCTACCAAACCCCGAGAACACAGCTACCTATGCAGAATAATTTTCAGAAACCTTATACAAACATATAAATTACTGCATTAAGGCTGCTGTACTTACCATAAGTAAGTCCAGATCTGACATCAAAAACAACCCCCACTGGTGTAATCCTTAGCCGAATAGGGTAAATAACAAAAGAAAAAAGTCATGGCCAAAATCAGAAAGAACAATTCTCAGAAAGACAAGAGTTCTCTGATTCAATTAAACAAGAAACTAAGAGGTCTAATAAAGTCCAACAAGGCCAATTATAAGGTCAGGACAACCTCCCAGGCCACAGACAGTCTAGGTTGTGTTCTAAATACAGTTACCAACACAGAAATCAAGTTTAACAAGCCAGAAAATGCTCAAAAGTAGGCAGCAATGCAGAAAAATGCCTTGAAACTGTAGTTTTATTGGCCATTTTGGGTCAATTCCAAACTCCTTGATCTCCCTCTCTTAAAACCCAATTGCCTCGTGGTTTTGGCGTCTTTTCGGACTTGTTAGCTGTTGGTGAAGCACCCACCAAGAGGAGAAAACGTTGAGAGAAGAAAGGAGCCACTTTTGAGATTTTAAGTATTTTGCTTCAGATTATTTGTTACCATGATACCAACATCTTACAAGAGGGTGAAACACAAAGAAATCCACTGATTAAAACTCAAAGAAAAGAAATGCATTATAGTGGTCTTTAGAAAAATCATCCATCCAAGCTAACTACTTCATCAATAAAACGTGTAAGAGCTGACCCAATAATTAGCGATCTAGGAACATATGTAGACAGTAATCTGGTCTTTAACCAACACATAGCCAAGATAGTAAGAAAAATCAGTCTATGCTACCCAGCTCATAAGCAAGGATATGGATTCCAGATCCAAAGAAGTTATAGTACCACTTTACCTAGCCCTTATCAGACCCATCTTTGAGTACAATGTCCCCTTTGGCATGTACCTAACCAAGCACTTGCAACCGTTAGAATGTACTCAAAGGTTTCTCACCAGGATAATCCATGGTATGAACACCTTATAATAGACAGACTACCTTAATAAGGCACTATTTCTGTACTCAGTCTCCTACAGGTTACTGAGAGGTGATCTATGTTTAGCATATAAGGCATTCTCAGATCCAGCTCTGATGGATCTCTTAATCATTTGCAAAACAATGAGAAACACTAGATCCATAGACTTGAATGTTGCCTGTCACATCAATAGAGAACATGCTGGAGAGACCGGCATGTGTCTCAAAGGATCCCCACACTATGAAATAAGCTGCCCATCTACATGAAGCAGAGTTCATCCCTGACCCTATTCCAAAAATCCTTGATCATTGAATGGGAAATCACAAATTCATCCCCAATCTGGTCCCATGTCTCTGATAGATAGAGGTCGACAGTAAGTAAATGAATCCTTAACTAACACCCCCACCCCCACATAACCCTTAGCTACCTCTTTACTACCATACCCCACCATATAGATATCCAAGGAACGCTGGGACAAAACTGGGCTGAGTTGCATGACTAGTCTACAGATCCTGATAGTCATTAGCCTAGTATAAATGTATGTACCTATGAAGATGTAAGGTATATGTATCCTGGATCATAGAGAGGGACCTATAGCTTACAATTATATGGCACAGTGTTTTACTTACAGTGAGTTGCACAAGGAAAAGATCAAGTGAGTCATACTGCTTGACCAGTTTTATGTTGCAACTGTTTTTGATAAATATAAAAACACCTCCATCTTTTACTCTTCCCTGTGTAGTAGCTGATCTAAATATATGAAAGGCATTATAGCCTTGAAAATCTGGGATGCTCTCTGTGGCTTTAAACCATGTCTCTGTAACTACACAGATATCTACATTCTCCAGGGTGAGGAAGACTTGCAGGGAGTAGCATTTTTTTATTTAGCCTTGTGGCACAGAGCAGTAATACCTCCAGGTTATCCTGGGTTAGTGTTGCTATGCTAGAAGGTTTATCAGTTTGACATTGCCTAACAAATGCACTATGTACAAAGATTTAGAGAATATTCAAAAGGGACAGTTCAGAACATCCCTAGCAAAGCAGTGTTGTGTGTCGGAAATGAAAAGCACACCAAAAACAAACCAAGGAATGTAATAACAATGTAAGTAAAAACCTGGTGAAATATAATACAAATCTTTACTGCTTGATTTTCATCAGTGGCAACACTAGGGCCTACTACGGTTTTACACAGCATCTCGTGCCTGGTGATTTTTGGGACTCTTCCTACCAGTGTTGTGTGTCAACCATATCCTCCCAGGCTGACAAATATTGTACCCCCTTTGAATGACACCAAGAGCTAAGCTAGTTGTTAACAGAATTATCAACTGCTCATATCATGGCATCATCCTTGCTCACTGATAGGTTCATACCAGCCTAAAGCATGTAGTCCAAAAGCTCCAACATGCCTCTCTTCACATAGTCTAGAGAGGTACATCTCAGATCATTTACCCTCATATGTACAATGACCAAGTTGTACTGGTATTTGTAATAGAAATTATCTGAGTGAATGCATGGTCGGGCAGATCATGCCTTTTATAGGCAGCTGACCGTGACCCTTTCCTTGCTTAGCCTATTGTGTAGAACATCTGCATGTCTCACAATGGACTCAGCTATGACAAGAACATTAGCTTGTATGGAGGTTTGCCTTATGGGCTTACAAGTTGAGATACCTTGCATTGAAGCTGTATGTTCTGTGGTGAATGTTGCCATGACAGACTGTTTTGTGAAGTTGTAGAACCCTATTTTTATAGCTGCATCTGGGAGGCCTTTGAGGTTTGTGTAGATTATGTTTTAGAGCCTCAGCATACTTGAACTTATGTGCTTTGTCTTTAGTGAGAAGGTAGGTAGAATGTGGTGTAGTGTGTTTCTGGCAACCTGTTTGATAATTGTATGGGCTGTATGTGACAGCCTTGCCTCCAGTGACAATGTATAATTAAATCTCTGATACACTAATTGTTTAAGAGCTAGGAGGTTGTTAGTAATCAAACAATTTCTACATCATATTAGGATGCCCATTACCACCAAGCTGACTGCAATGACAGGAGGAAAGTGCTTATTCATGGTTACAGATGTTTACTCCATAGATTACAAGGCAGTTGCAACAGAAAGATCTAGAATAGGGTCAGTTGAGTCCTGGTTAAGTGAAACTTTAATGTTTAATACAAGACTGTTGGAGCAATGGTCATCATCATCATCATCATCCCCCTTTTTCCCATTTACATGGGGTCGGGGTATCGTATTAACTGTCGCCAACTCTTTCAATTCAGTGCCACTCTCCCGCCTTCTTCAACACTCATGCCTGACTGTCGCAGATCTTCTTTCACACAATCCATCCAGCTCTTTGCTGGATGCCCTCGCTTCCTCTTACCTTCTTCCTGTCTGTCCCAAATCTCCCTCACCAGGTTGTCTTCTGCTTTTCTACACATGTGCCCATACCATCGTAATCTGTTCTCTTTGATCTTTTCTGCAATTGGAGCTACTTTGGCTTCTGCTCTTATGTCCTCATTTCTTCACCTGTCCCGCAGTGTGCATCCTACCACCTTTCTCAGGCACTTCATTTCCATCACCTCTAGCTTCTTCAACTGTTCTGCCTTTACTGCCCAGGTTTCTGTACCATACAGTAGGACTGGTCGCACCACTGTCTTGTACACCTTACTTTTCAGCTTCTTTGGCATTCTTCTCTCATAGACTACACCTGATACTCTATGCCAGTTGGCTGCAGCCCCTCTGATTCTAGCTTTGACCTCTTCATTCAGACTACCCTTCTCCTCAACCACCCCTTCCAGACACTTGAAGCTGTTTACCTGTTCCACTATCTTCCCATCTGTCTCTATTCTCAGCTTCTTCTGATTTCCCCAATCTGCTGCCATTACCACTGTCTTATCTGTGCTTAGTTTCATCCCATGTGCCTTCAGATTTGCATTCCATTCTCCTATCCTTTGCTGAAGTTCTAGATCAGAGTCTGCCTGTACTGCCACATCGTCTGCATACAGCAGCTTTGTTGCTCTGACCCCTCCAACCTGTTTGCTGATGTAGTCCATTACCAGTATGAACAGCAGTGGGCTCAGAGCTGAACCCTGGTGTACACTCACTCCCACTGGGAACCCCTCAGTGAGGCCAAACACTGTTTGTACTTGAGTCACTGGGTCTTTGTACATAGCCTGTACTAATTCTACCAATGTTTCTGGGACTTCAAACCACCACAGTACTGCCCAGATCAGCTTTCTTGGGACCTTGTCATATGCTTTCTCCAAGTCTAGGAAAGCCCAGTTTGACTCTCTCCTCTTCTCTAGTTTCTTCTCAAGTATCTGTCTCAATGCAAACATCGGGTCAATTGTGCTGCATCCTGATCTGAATCTGAACTGTTCATCTCCCATCTTACATTTTATTATTCTGTGTATCCGTTTATCAATCACCCTCTCCAGAACTTTCATGCAATGTGGTAGGAGTTTGATGCCTCTGTACTGTCCACAGATGTGGATGTCCCCTTTGTTCTTGTACACTGGCACGAGTATGCTTATTTTCCAGTCATCTGGGATACACCTTTCTCTCCACACTGCAATTAGTACCCTCAGGAGCCATTTCTCCCCTAGCTCACACAGCATCTTTATCATATCTGCTGTGACCTCATCTGAGCCTGCTGCTTTCCCTGACTTCATTTTCCTTAGTGCTGCTCGTACTTCTTCTAAGCTGGGCTCCTCTTCTACTCTCATTGTAGGCTATTTCTGGGGCAGTACCGCTTCTGTGGGGTTTTCTTCATTCAGAAGCTGCTGGAAATACTCCTTCCATCTGCCTTTGATGTCCTGTGGGCTGGTAAACAGGTTGTTGCTGGAATCCCTTATGAGCAATGGTCCTCTGAGCACAAACCACTGTAACTTTAGTAATATAGGGGTTTATTGGCAGGTTTGCTTGGGTTCTGTTTGGCTAAAAACTACAGTCTTAGTGTAATCTCATAGTACAATGCTCCTCTATGCACAAACCAGGTACTTGTGCAAACACATAGTCAGGGAATATCTGCGGCTGTTTTTTTATAGACAAAGTTGGACTCAAAGTGTCTGCATCTATACAGAGCAATGCAAACATCTGCTGCACATTAAGCAGTTTTGCACAACTACAATGACTATACAGGCACAGAAAATCAATAAACAAGCAAATTAGCCAGCTGACTAATCACAAACTATACACTATGTGGCTTCCTTAGTGATTCCCAGCCCAGAGGAGACAAAGCTACTTTACTGCAACTAGAGTGCAGATCTAACTTTTCTTAATAAAAAATTAAAAACTGAAAGATGGAGCCCAAAGTCTAGGAACACACAATTACCACAGTAAGAATACTAACTTCTTCTTCTTTCGGCTGCTCCCATTAGGGTTTGCCACAGCAGATCAACTGTTTCCATTTCCTCCTGTCCTCTGCATCTTGCTCTGTCACACCAACCACCTGCATATCCTTTCTAACCACATCCATAAACCTTATCTTAGGCCTTCCTCTTTTCCCGTTACCTGACAGCTTCATCCTTAGCATCTTTTTCCCAGTATACTCTGCATCCCTCCTCAGCACATGTCCAAACCAACGTAATCTTGCCTCTCTGGCTTTGTCTTCAAACCTTCCAACCTGGGCTGACCCTCTAATATACTTATTCCTAATCCTGTTCATCCTCGTCACACCCAGTGCAAATCTTAACATCTTCAACTCTGCCACGTCAAGCTCTGACTCCTGCCTTTTTGTCAGTGCCAATGTCTCCAAGCCGTACAACATAGCTGGTCTCACTGCCCTCTTGTAGGCCTTCCCTTTCACTCTTACTGGCACTCATCTGCCACAAATTACTCCTGACACTCTTCTCCACCCACTCCATCCTGCCTGTACTCTCTGCTTCACCTCTCTTCCACAGTCACCATTACTCTGAACTGTTGATCCCAAGTACTTAAACTCATTCACCTTCTCCACCTCTACTCCCTGCATCCTCACCATTCCTCTATCCTTCCTCTCATTCACACACATATATTCTGTCTTAGTCCTGCTGACCTTCATTCCTCTTCTCTCTAGAGCATATCTCCACCTCTGCAGGGTCATCTCCACCTGTTCCCTACTCTCACTACAGATCACAATTTCATCTGCAAACATCATAGTCCACGAGGACTCCTGTCTGATCTTGTGTGTCAACCTGTCCATCACCATTGCAAATAAGAAAGGGCTCAGAGCTGATCCTTGATGTAATCCCACCTTAAATGCATCCATCACTCCCACTGCAGACCTCACCGCTGTCACACTACCCTCGTACATATTTTGTGCCACTCTTACATACTTCTCTGACAATCCCGACTTCCTCATATAATACCACAACTCCTCTCTAGGCACCCTGTCATATGCTTTCTCTAAATCCACAAAGACACAATGCAACTCCTTCTGACCTTCTCTGTACTTCTCCATCAACACTCTCAGAGCAAACATTGCATCTGTAGTGCTCTTTCCTGGCATGAAACCATACTGCTGATCACTAATCATCACCTGCCTTCTTAACCTAGCTTCCACTACTGTTCCCATAACTTCATGCTGTGACTGATCAGTTTAATCTCTCTGTAGTTACTACAGCTTTGCACATCACCCTTATTCTTAAAAATCGGTACCAAAACACTTTTTCTCCATTCCTCAGGCATCCTCTCACTTTGTTTAATCTAGTTAAAAACTCCACTGCCATTTCACCTAAACACCTCCATGCTTCCACAGGTATGTCATCTGGGCCAGCAGCCTTTCCGTTCTTCATCCTCTTCATAGCTATCTTTACTTCCTCCTTGCAAATCCACTGCACTTCATGATTCACTATCCGCATATCATCCATCCTTCTCTCCTTCTCATTCTCTTCATTCAGCAACCCCTCAAAGTGCTATTTCCATCTCCTCAACACACTCTCCTTGCTTGTGAGTACGTTTCCCTCATTATCCTTTATCAGCCTTACCTGCTGTACATCTTTACTAGCTCAGTCCCTTTGTCTAGCCAATTGGTGCAGGTCCTTTTCTCCCTCCTTAGTGTCCAACCTTTTATACAACTCTTCAAATACCTGAATTTTAAATGAAGCGGTACAAAAACCCAGCAGTTATTACTATAATGTTCAACAATAGTTTGAAGTATAAAATAGTCAGAAACTCTATAAATGATGCAGAAGTAAAGCAGCAGCAGCACTAAAAAATAAGAAAAAGTGCAATTCAGTAATGTGGGCTACTTACATGCATACAAATATTTCAGGCATGGGCAATAATGCCCTTCTAGTCTACCAATATAGCAAAGCAGTTATTCCCATAATAAGTGTCTCATTGTTCTCAAAATATGTGAACTAGTGCTTGCTTTAATGAAATTTGATAGTCTATTCAATGCATTAGCTAGTCTCTCAGAGAAACAATTATTATGTCTCTCCTCCTATATATTCTTCTACATAGTTTGTCTGATAATTCTGTCCTGCTTTTTGATAACCCCAAACATTCCCAGAGACTGTCTTTAAATGTCCTTTATACCTTAGCAATGTTTCCTGTTAAAAGTCTTTTTGAGACACAGTACAAATACATATAATGTAGTCTTTCATAATAACTTAAATGTTCACATCCATGGATGCCCTTGGTATATTTCTGCCATACATGCTGCGGTAGCATTGTCGCCTCATAGTAAGACGCTGTCCGGTTCGATTCTCAGCTAGAGTGTCTTCTGCATGGAGACATGTGTGAATGGGCGTACCTTCATTGAAGATTGTGCGTCAGGCCTGGCAAGCCGGTACGTAAAAATCAGCTGCCAATCATTAGCGGACCGGAGTTCCGCTGTGGCGACCCCTAACTGGGAAAAGCTGAAAGACACAAACAAACAAACTCTTTCCAATGTACTCCGGGTTCGTTTTCTTATAAGGTTTCCATATTGTTATTCCATACTCAGGTTGGGGTCTAGTGTAAATAACAAACAATGATTTCATCATTTCTGGTTTCCTAGACTTATACATCTTTTATACAACCTACACTTCTATAACTATAATTAACCAGTTCTTTGACATGATTAGGAAAAACTCAAAGCTGGCTCTACCCATATATCCAGGTCCTTAAATGAAACTTTAGTTTCAATCACTGTGTGCTAAATATTCACCTTTCAATTTATGTCTCCCAAATCTCATATGCTTAGTTAGCTTCTGTGCTCAAATGGCCAATTTAGTCAAGTTCTCATGCAGGCATGCCCTTATGTAACACGTAATTAGTTTGACCATTTTCAAATCATCTGCATACATACATACAGTGGAACACCTCAGATGAAATGAAAGATCTGAAAGATACAATCTGAACAAGTAAGGGCCTAGAATAGAACCCTGTGGGACACCCTGACTGTAACCAAGAATTTCACCTGCCCAAATTATTGCATGATACTTGCCCTGTCCTGTCTGTAAGTCATGCAGCTGCCCATCTTATCAAGAGTACATCAATACTTAGTTATTCTAATTTATTGATCAGTGTTTTGTGTATGACTCTATTCAATGTTGAAATTAAGTTTATACTTAAATTACATCATGATGTTTCATTTATAGCAAATATTATATTGTTATACAACATCATGTTACAGTTGGTTATAGATCTATCTTCAACATATGTATGCTGATATATGGTTTCAAGTCCCAACCTTTCTATTTCAGACAATTTATCCAAAATTAACTTCTCCATTACTTTGCCATAAAATGAAAGTAAACTTATAAATCAGTATGACTCCTAGTTTGTTCTACTCCCCTTTTCCTTAAAGATAAGTTTAGTAAGTGAATATCTCTAATCTTAAGGAATCTCCCCATATTTAAATGACCTAATGAATGACAGATATAATGTTACTGTCAGTTCATGCTGAAGTATTCTCAGATCATTATTACTAATTATGGCTCCTCCCTGTGCTTTGAAAGGGGTAATATATAATCATCAACCATGGAATGGGTAAAGCCAATCTATAACCAAATTGGATAGGTTATTTCAAGCACAAAGAATGGAAACATATGTAGTTCTTTTTTAATATAATATAATTTATTTCAGTATCTAAGATTACCTGGATGTTACTAGGAAAATGTATCAATCCTTTTGTGTTTTGCATACAATTTCGCAAATATATCTATAATCTGTGATATCCAAGAATAAATTTTAGAATCTACACACAGTTTATCGGTTTGCGTGTCTTTACTCCTACCACATCTTATGGAGCTATTAAATAGTTTCCTATTATGCTTAATATCGTTATATATATTTTCTTCAAATTTTTCTTGATCTTGTCTTGTGTTGTATTTAATTTGTCTGTCCAGTTTGTTTATTTCAGTTTTCAAAGTTATAGTTCAACCTCTTTTCCATTTTTTATCTCTCACCTTAATCAAGTATCTTGCTCTTATGGAAATATATCCTACTGATATTGTGTACCAAGATCCTGATGTTAAACATTTTTTATTGTTTGCATTCAAATAATTTCTCTTTCAAAACTTGTCACATTCCTTCTGCAGTTTTCCCACTGAATACATCACTCTAGTTTTACACAGTAACAGTTTTGCTTCCATAAAATCTGTTATTAATCTGCTGTGAATTGGTTTAGATTTCATTTTGGTGGAATTATCTAGCAACAATTTATCCTTTATGACTCCATGATCACTGCACATCAATGGACTGTAAAACTTGACATGAAGTAACACCCATTTCCTTAGGAAGAGAAACAATGTCTAGCATGTTCCGTTCCCTAGTTTCTTTTACAATCTGAAGCAATTGTTCCTGAACATATTTTGTAAATAATTTCCTTTCTAATATTGCTGAATCAATATTATTTAGTCTGTTTCTGGAAAAAGTAAGCCACTATTATTCTTCTCTCCTGTATTTCATGCAAGAACTGTATGAATTCCTCTAGGTCAACAGCTCTTGACCTTCGTGGCCTATGCACTCCAACAATTGCTATATGTCCTAGGATTATCTTTATTACCATAATTGCACAATGGACAGTATTGGTATTATCACTGAACATGTAATAATTCCAGTTTCATAATAATCTTCATTGGTTCATATGTTGTTACTAGGCTAATGACCATTATGGTCCTTACAAGCGTAGGTACACACCCCAAGCTATTTGAGTCATAACACCTACACCTGATTTTTTTGGGCTTAAAATGTATGTTACAGTAAAAACATTTAATCCCTGACAGAACTGGTTTGCAGTCACTGTTGTTTAATCATGTTTCACAAACAATAACAATATCAATCTTGAGGGAACATACCAAGTTTTCCAATAAAAAACTGTATTACTAATGCTTCTAACACTAGCAACCACCAGAGATACATCACTTGTATCTGTGAACTGTTAAAATTTTGATCTGCTAAAAATCCTGTCTTGTGCTTGTCAAAATATTGCACTATATCTGCTGCAAAAAATTCTGTTCTCTAGTCTAGACAAATGGACACCATCCTGTGTATACATGTGTATGCCCAAAATCAGGCTTGGATGCTCTACACGTTTCCATTTTCTTAAATGGGCCATTTTTTATTTAAGTATTTTACCCATGTGAAGGCTGCCAGGCCAGCCAGATAGAATTTTATAAATAATTCTATGTCATTTGTGAATAGTAATATGATTTATATGCTTGCCATAGAAATGTAAGAAAACTATATGTTTTTCACTGAGCTTCAGGATTGTAACCACAGTGCATCCTACTGGAAAAGAGCAGAAATGTTTATAAACTACATGCTTATGCAAATGTATGTGTTGGTGTTAAAGACTGGAATATACAGCATTAACTTGCAAGCTCTAAGAAAATAAGTAAAGGGCTTTATAAAGTTAGTTTATCTCAGCTAAGAGACAGATTATCTACAGTTAGAGTTTTTCTATTGCCTTGAGACAGAGATAATTACTAGGTTTCACATGTAAAGTGTTTTTGTATTGTTCTGTGGCTTCCTAGCAGCTGTACATCTGACAGATAAGCATTTTGCACAGACACATGTTAAATGTGAAGTTCCTGTTGGCCTGGAAACTAAGGTAGATGTGATAAGAATGATATAATCTGAGATGACCCAGCAGTAATGTATATTATTAATTTAAGAACTATTTCTCAGAGAAAGTCAGTGCATTTTGTATCTTGTTCTGGACCTGTAAACATTTCCAGCAGTTCTTATCTATATTTGCCTTGCTCTGTAAGTAAGTTATTTAGGTACAGTGATTTATCTTAGAGATAGAAATACAGTAAGATTAGTCTAGATGTTTTCTGTATTTATGTGAGACTGTCCTGTGATGTTGTTTTAAAGTATTTCCTGTGATTCTGAACTCTGTTGTCAATGTGTTGAGTTAATGAGCATTGTCTTGTGCTTTTATTATTTATTATTAAATATATTTAAACCTGTTAATTGTGGCTGGTTTTGTATAGAGATTTTTAAGCTCTTAGAGTACTTGCATATGTATTTGGTGATACTGTACAGGCCACTCTGAAGTAGCCTTAAAAGTTCTGGTCACACTTACCATTTGGATAACAGTAACATTCTTCTTCTTCTTCTTTCGGCTTTTCCCAATTAGGGATTGCCACAGTGGATCACCTGTCCACTCATGATTGGCAGTGGAGCTTTAAGGTGTCGAGCTACCAGCCCGGTGCCCAACCTTCCACAGAAGGCACACACACATACACACTCATGCCTAGGGCAAATTTAGAGTGTCCAGTCCACCTACAACATGTCTTTTGAGACGTGGGAGGAAACCAGAGCACTTGGAGGAAACCCACGTGACCACAGGGAGGACATGCAGACTCCACACAGAAGGCACCCCAGCTGAAGATTGAACCGGATAACCTCTTGCAGTGAGGCGACAATGCTAACCGCTGCACCACTGTGGCCACCCAGATAACAGTAACATTGCAAACTAGAATTGGTCACTCTTTGTGAAGGGCCTTATAGTAGCTGATAAGGGTGGTCGGTGGCAGTGCCTTCTACTTCTACCTTATAGTCTGGGCAGAAGGAGGCATAGCTAGTGAACCTGTGCCAGCCTTCCCAGGAGTGTCTGTGTGTTTGTATAGAAATCAAATCTCAAAGTGAGAGAGTGTGTGTGTGTGTGTGTGTGTGTGTGTGTGTGTGTGTGTGTGTGTGTGTGTGTGTGTGTGTGTGTGTGTGTGTGCGTGCGTGCGTGCGTGTGTGTGTGTGTGTGTGTGTGTGTGTGTGTGTGTGTGTGTGTGTGTGTGTATGTGTATTTGAGTGTGTCAGCTACTTGGGTAGGGACACGAAGCACTGGATGGACAGAGAGGGTGCTGGAGGTTTTGGCTTGACCACTCGGCTGAGAGCTTAACTCTATAGATGTGCCAGTGGGAAGTCTTATTGGGGATCTGGAGAGAGAGGGAGAGACCAGCCCCAGACTGACTGTGATCTCTGTGTGCTCTTAAGGGAAATTGTACCTTACTGTGTGTGTGTACCTATCATCCTCCCAATGTGCACATCCCTCACTGGTGTTAGTTGTGAGGACTGAGGCTCCTTGATTACTGCGCCAGTGCACAGGCATCACAACCCCAAAAAACTTTTCATTCACAGTCACCTAACTTTCTCTTCTATATATGATTTGTGAAAAATATGTTGTAACACCTGCACAAGCTATGCTATCGAAGAGGGCTATAAGTTCCCTACTAACAGTCAGCGAGTTCTTGTGAATGAGGTAATTTGTACCAACATGAATAAAAATAGATCCATACCTCTTTACATTAAGGCATACTAGCGTCTTTCTCACATCCTGTATTTTTGCTCCTGGCAAGCATAACAATATTTGATCTTCATTATCTTCTCTGCAAATGTTAGTATCAGTTCCTCTAATAAATTAATCTGCAATTACAGATTATAATTTCTGACCAGATCTGAAAAATGTTCAATATATATTTACTTTATTATTTATATATTTGCTGTATTATTTCTGTCCTTTGTTGTTGTCTGCACTTTGTTTCTCAGGGTAGCTCAGAAGCTAGTTTCAGGTGGGGGTTGTTGAGTCACCCCATCTTAGCTGTTAGTCATTGCCTGAGGTGTATTTTCTGTGTTGCTCTTCCATTACAAACTGCATTTCTATGAATTTCTGAAGAGCTGATATAGCAGAGAGCTAAATTCTCCTGACTGTGAGCAGAGTTGGAATCTTTTACCATCTCATATTCCAAACTGATAAGTATGTATTTTGCAACTCAGTTTGCACTGTGCTGTATTTAAATATTTGCTTTATTATTTCTATATTTTCTGTATTGTTTCTGTCCTTTGTTGTTGTCTGCACTTTGTTTCTCAGGGTAGCTCAGAAGCTAGTTTTAGGTGGGGGTTGTTGAGCCAACCCATCTTAGCTGGTAGTCATTGCCTGAGGAGTATTTTCTGTGTTGTACTTCCATTTCAAACTGCATTTCTGTGAATTTGTGCAGAGCTAATATAGTAGAGAGCTAAATTATCCTGCCTGTGAGCAGAGTTGGAACCTTTTCCCATCTAATATTCCAAACTAAGTACACTTTTTGCAACTTGGTTTGCACTGTGCTGTACTAATATATTTGCTTTATTATTTATATATTTGCTGTATTGTTTCTGTCCTTTGTTGTCTGCACTGTTTTCTTTCCTCTCCCTCCAAAGTGTTCTTGTAGTCTGAAACGATGGCTTTGGATTTGCCCACCCCTGCTGTAAATCTGATCTTGGCCACTGCTCCCAGTCCAATCTCATTTGATCATTCAACATAGTACAGTGCGATTATTTGGGCAGGATTACCCCCTTGCTTCTTTGACTTTGAACACTTCTGTTTGCCCCCTCTTCACTTTAAAAAAATAACTGTACACTTTATTCATCTGCTTTTACTGTAATTGTGTTTTCATACTTTATTACCTTATTTTTGCTGTGTGCTCGTAAGTGTTCAGGTGCTTTTATTCTGCTGCATTTAATACTGCTTCTTAGCAGTCTAATTAAATGTATCTGCTATTCTAAGCATTTTAAGCTTTGGTCTTAGCACTTGTGCTTCAGGGGAGTTACTTTACATTTAAGAAGGTTCTTGTGGTCTACACTCTTGTGGACAAACCCTTAACAAAACCTTCTCTCCATAAAGTCCTTCATGCCATTGTTAGACTCTCCTTGTGTTCTGACTGCGGGAGCTTCTCAAACAATCTGGAAATATAGAGCTGATAAGTATATTTTTTGGCACTTTTTAACTGCTCAGAGTTCTGCACTGTCTTAATTTTTGCTTGACTGAATTATTTATATATTTGTGGCATTGTTCTCTGATACTCTAAGTACCTCCATTTTGATTTTTTCCTAATTTGCTGCTTTCTCCACTTGTTTTTAGTCATTTTTTTTAAATTTAATTGCATCTGTTTAAACTGTATTTGCTTTAATATTGCTACACACTTGAGTGTGCTAGCTTTCACTGCATTTGAATTGTTTTACTGCTGTTTTAGCTGCTTTTCTGTAAAAAAAACAAACAAAAAAAGTTCTAAGCTGGTTTCCCACCTTTCCTATAACTAGTCTAGTCCAGATACAGATTTGCTGTATCCAGGACTGTTTGTAAGCTTCTGAGCCCTACCCCAAGCTTTTCAGTGTTGGAAGTAAGCCTTCTAGCTTATCAGTGGGAGTGGTAAGCACTAGGTAGCCTATCTACCACAAGAGGTGTGGTTTCTGGCCCAGAAATTGTAGTTTACTGGCCGTTTGGGCAATTTTTCCATCCCTTTCAACTTTCTGGTTTGAAAGTCCATGTTTGTGCTTGTTTCCCACCTTTCCTGTAACTAGTCTAGTCCAGATAAAGATTTGCTATATCCAGGACTGTTTGTAAGCTTCTGAGCCCCCCAAGCCTTTCAGTGTTGGAGGTAAGCCTTCTAGCTTATCAGTGGGAGTGGTAAGCACTAGGTAGCCTATCTACCACAAGAGAAGTGGTTTCTGGCCAAGAAATTGTATTTTATTGGCCGTTTGAGCAGTTTTTCCATCCCTTTCATGTAGAAAGCAAGGTGAAGCCAGTGCCAATAAGGAGATGAAGCAGACTCAAAATGCAATTTTGTATAGTACTAACCAACTCGAAAAAGCCACAATACAAACTCCAATGCGAACACTGCTTTATTGACCCAGGTTTCGTCCTTCCGAACTTCTTCAGAATACAAACTGTCTTCACATCTCACTCATTTTATACATCACCAATTATTCAATAATCACTCAATTAATAGCCTAATTTCCCGCCAAAAATTATTAAAAAGGAAATGGCATTGTATAAAAAATTCATACTGTTTACATACAACCAAATTAATTCAATATTAGTACTCATACATATATATATATATTCTAAAGTAATATGCTAAATACTCTTTAAAAACTACTAACTAAGTACCTAAACAGTCTGTTTAGTTAAACTATGTGATACTTGTTTATGTATATACATAAATAAAAACTTATTTAATGAATAATTTATCCACAATATATTGTATAATGTGTGCCTATACCTATATTTAATACTCAACTAAGAGCTATATTGTGCCAAATTATCCCTTGTAAGAATACAGTATATAACAAAATTTATAAAAAATAAAATAAAAATGTAAATGTGCAATTAGTATATAAAAACACAGCCAGTATACCCTATGTTATAGTAATGAGATATATAATATACATATTTGATTCAAATACAGTTGATGTTTATACATTTGTAGTATGCAAATGAATATTTATTGAATTGATTATACTAACCTATTATGATATAAGTTATCCTAAACTATTAATGTTCATGATTATGTATATAGATAAATTATGTATAACCAATTTTATAATGACTTGAATAATAATAAATGTAATATAATATTATGTATAATACCGCACATCATTTATTGTATATTCTATTCAATTTTAATAATGGCATGATGGTCATATATTCATTTATACCCGGAGGTATACATGAATTGAGCTGAATCTGCCATTTGAGTTCTTCCATATCTAAATGATACATGGTTATTCTTCCTTGTGGATCCTGTTTAATTTGATTAACCACCATAAATTTAAATTTATGATTGTTGTTGTCTATAATGTGTCTTGCTAGAGCATTACTATTTTTGTGATGCTGAATATCTAATAAATGTTCTTTAATTCGTTCTCTGAATTTTCTTTTTGTTTTTCCCACGTAAAAGGCTTTACATTGCTGACACAATGCTATATATACCACGTTAGTTGTGAAACAATTATAATGTCCATGTATCCTGATATTACATTCATTGACCCTGACATTAGTACCTGTCTCATGAATGTGACTACATGTGCTACATGTCCCACATCTATAATTCCCTTCTTTTGCTCTTTTATATATATCAATTTTCCTTTTATTTTCTAATATATTTTTGAAAAGAAGGACTCTTCTTATATACAAATTTTATTGGTCCATTAAATATTTGTCTTCCTATTTTATCATTGATAAAGAATCCCCAATTTCTCTTAATGATATGTTCTATATCTTTAGAACTATCATCAAATTTAATAATGTATAATGGGATGTTGTTATAACTATCTTTGTCCATTATATCTTCATTATCAAATGTTATTTTATTTAACGAACCTGTTTTTAATATTGCAGTATAAGTTCCATTTTTTCTTTTATTTATTACTTCATTAAATATTTTGATACAAAATTGTTCAGGGTATCCCCTATTCATGAATAATTGCATAATATATTTCATTTCTTCCATGAAATCTACTTCTTCACTTACCATTCTGGCAGCCCTGACCATCTGCCCTTTCACTATGGCTTTCTTCTGATGGCCAGGGTGCCAGCTATCGTAATGCAAATACGCATTTGAAAAAGTAGGTTTCCTATGTATTTGTGTTTTTAAATTATTTGTTTCTTTGTCATATATTATATCTACATCCAAATAGTTAATTTTATATTCTTGGACATTATAAGTGAATTTCAAAAATTTGACTGTGGTATTGATGTATTCTAGAAATTTTTCTAATGTATTTGGATCTTTATTTTTATCTTTATCCCATATGATAAATATGTCATCCAAATATCTGGTATACATAATAAGATGGTCCCGAAACTCTGTTGTAAATAGATAGTTGTGTTCCCAGTAACTCATGATGAGGTTTGCATACATGGGGGCACAAGGTGCCCCCATGGCTACTCCACTTATTTGTTGGAAATAACTACCTTCAAAAAAGATATAATTATTATTAAGTACTATTTCCATAAGAGTTATTAATGTGTTAATTTGATCTTGTTCATAAAGATTCGTCCCATATAGTTGTTCTTCAAGCCATAAAAGACCTACATCATGAGGAATTGTGGTGAATAAGTTGACAACATCTATTGTTATGAAAACATATTCTCTCTTCATACAGATCTTATTAAGTCTACTCAAAAAATCCCATGAGTCTTTGGTTATGTAACTGAAACATTTCATGCTTTCCTTGAAAAAATGATCCAAATACCTGCTTATGTTACATGTTACACTTCTCTGTCCATCTACTATGGGTCTAAATTCAAGATTATTAAGGCCTTTGTGTATTTTTGGTATTCCGAAGATACCACTGATAACTGGATGTTAATTTCTTAAAAATTCATATTCTTTTTCAGTGATACCCCCTTGATATAACATATCTTCTAACATGTTATCTATTCTTTTATAAGCTATATGCACTTGATTTCTACTAATTTCTAGATAGGTCTTACTCATTAACATGTTAATCATATATAAGCTGTAATCGGTATAGTCCATGATGACTATACCATTACCTTTGTCAGGCCTCATAATTCTGAATTTTGGATCATTTTTTATGTCATTAAGTAGTTGTTGTTCAGTTGTTGTAATATTAACATGTTTATTATGTATATATTTTTTATAATATGTTCTCATATCATATTCACTTCTCCTTTCAAAGTACATAATTTCATCATTCATGGGAGGATTGAATAGGCTTGGTTTCGTGAACATACCATCTACCCAATTGTGACATTCAATACTATTGTTAAAATATGCTTTTAAATTCAATTTCCTTGCGAATAGCTTTAAGTCTAATATAGATTCTACCATATTGCCTTTAATACATGGGACATAACTAAGTCCTTTTGAGAATAAATCAGCATGTTCTACTGTTATATGCTTGGAAGAATAATTATATATTTTATAATCTTGCTTTGTATTCATGATAATTTGTGGGTTACTTAAAAAATGCTCATTATTATTTGCTATTAAATCTATATTCAAATTTGCTTCTACATTTGCTTCTTGTAGTTGCATATTGTCGTCATTCCCAGTGATATAATTATCTGGATTGTGATCTATGTAAAAATTAACTAGATGATTATAATCGCTGGGATGTGCTATTGTATGCTCTAAACTAAATGTATTACTTTCAATATGTATGCCATCACTTGTCCCATCTTCATTATACTCATATGTGCTTAATTCTAATAACACATTATCATGCTCATGATTATCTGTATTTTGAGACAGATGAATATATGAACAACTATTATTATCATACTTATGCATACTGCTGTTATCATGTATCACATTTGTAATAGGTACATAATCATGTGAAGAAATAGTTGGTACACTGTAATTGTCACTATTACAAGTAGGCATGGTGAAAAAGTCTGTGTGGGACTTACTCACGATATGGAATTGATGTTCCGAACTGTCCAAGAAAGGAATTGCATGAGGTCCAACAGTAAGTACCATTGATGTCTGTGCTTCGGTTATACTACCGATGCTGTCAATTACAGTCTCCGTTTTTTGCCCGCTGTAAGTCCCAAAAAAGTTTGTTTAGGTCTAGTGCCTGTTGTGTGAAGTTCTTGCTGGTTATTCACTTCATGTTGATTCTTTAAACGATCCGAACGTCTTATGCCTTCATCCGGAATCTCCTCGCCTTCATTACAGATGTTGTCGTCATCACCCTCAAACGGCGGATTAGCGTCATCAACTGTGGCCAACATTGGCTGTGTTTGAGCGTTGCTATGGTTGCGACTTTTGGAATTGCACGACTTAGGATATGCTTGGTGTTGTGCATACCTATGTAGATCTCGTTGAATTTTGTGACATTTCTTCCGAAAAATGGTATCACAACATGCTGTTACATCAGTAATAATATGTGTATACTGATCGTATACATGCTCGAACAAAAGGTCTTTAGATATGTTGCCATTTAATTCTTCTAATTGAGTTAGAACTGTAACTAGTCTAGTGCAGATAAAGATTTGCTATATCCAGGACTGTTTGTAAGCTTCTGAGCCCCCCAAGCCTTTCAGTGTTGGAGGTAAGCCTTCTAGCTTATCAGTGGGAGTGGTAAGCACTAGGTAGCCTATCTACCACAAGAGGAGTGGTTTCTGGCCAAGAAATTGTATTTTATTGGCCGTTTGAGCAGTTTTTCCATCCCTTTCAACTTTCTTGTTTACAAGCCTGCGTTTGCATGGGTTTGCTCTTGTTTAAGCTCCGTGAATCCAGTTTTGGCATCCTGCAGACTGCAAGAGCATCAGGAAGGAGAAAGAGATACTCTAAGTGCCTCCATTTTGATTTTTTCCTAATTTACTGCTTTCTGCACTTGTTTTTAGCATTATTTAATTTAATTACATTTATTTAAACTGTATTTGTTTTAATATTGCTACACACTCAAGTGTGCTAGCTTGCACTGCATTTGAATTATATTTACTGCTGTTTGAGCTTCTTTTCTGTAAAAAAAAAAAAAAAAAAGTTCTAAGCTTGTTTCCAGCCTTCCCTGTAACTAGTCTAGTCCAGATACAGATTTGCTGTATCCAGGACTGTTAATAAGCTTCCAAGCCTTTCTGTGTTGGAAGGAAGCCTTCTAGCTTATCAGTGGGCATAGTAAGCACTAGGCAGCCTATCTACAACAAGAGGAGTGGGTCCTGGCCCAGAAATTGTAGTTTATTGGCCGTTTGGGTAGTTTTTCCATCCCTTTCAACTTTCTGGTTTAAAAGCCCATGTTTGTGTGGGTTTGTGCTTGTTCAAGCTCCATGTAGTGGAACTGAGCTGAGGTAAACTATTACTGGTGACAGAAAGTCTGCTCTTCAGTGTTTCCCTTAGATCTTGCTAGTTCTTTCTCTTTCTCTCTTGCACTTCAAATAGCTTAAATGCTTTGGACTTCAGCATGTTTTTGTAGCAAAGAACTGGAAAACAGCAACCTTGTAGCCGGAAAGCCAACTCTAACCAAAGGAATTGAGAATTCAAAGTAGCTTCTTTAACGCAAAAGTTTTTATTCTTAAAAATAGCGTTTTCGCCGTGGCTCCTGCCTCAGCTTCGTCAGAAGAAAATACAAGTGGAAACAGCTAACAAAAACATTTAAATACTCTCATAGAGGAAGTGACAAAGCAAACCTAATCATGTGAGCTTAATTAAAAACAATTACATAATTAAAAAGAAACCAAATAAGTCGTTAACAAAAACTGTTTGTACTAAAATTAAAAATACATTCATTGTGTGTTGTAAAAATGTTACTATTAGAAATATAAAACCATTTTTTAAAAGAACCTATCAGTATTACTACACAAGAAGTCAGTAACATACTGTTCTTAAAGAAGAAGTCTGAAACATTTACCTAAAATAACTTTTCAGCTTCAATATACATGAAATATTGCAGTTCTCATTTAGGCCAACAGGTCTGAATGCATCTAGATTCAACTGCCAAGCTAATTCAGTACACTCAAGAATGATTTCAACAGGACCACCCCTAATGTTAAAAGGTACCTGGTCAATACCCATAAATCTAAATGAGTGCCCTGGGTTATTATGTACATGTTTTGCTAAAGCATTCTCCAGCAGTGGTTTTTTTATTGCGTAAAGGTGTTGGTAAACTCTTTCTTTTAATTTGCGATTCGTTTTTCCTATATAAAAAGATGGGCAACAATTGCACAAAGCAATGTAGACCACCGATTTAGATTCGCAAGTTATCCTATGGTTTATCTGGTACCTTATATTTCTAACAAAGAAAGAGTTACCTGTCATTATAACTTTACACATATTACAATGGCCACATTTAAATGAGCCTCTAGTCCTTGCTGTGACATGGGAATGTGATGTTCGTTGCAGTATTTCTTTTAAATTATTACTTCTTCTGTATATAACAAAAGGACGTTCCCCTAACTTCTCAATAAGGTTAACTGAATTAATGACCAATGGCCAGTTTTTTAAAAATATTGCCCAAATGTCATTAGAATTTAGATTATATTGAGTAATGAAACTCAAGGAAAAATTCCTACAGGTAGTAGAACCATTTTGATTTGTTGATTGGTTGGCAGTAGGAAATTGGGCATCAATACACTGATTCAACAAAGGTTTGTATATACCACTAACTCTCTTAGAGTCAACCTCTAAAATGAGGTCATTTAGAAGCTCAATAGGATAACCTCGGTTTAAAAATAGATCCTTAAGGAACTGACACTCAGTTCTAAAGTCACTTAAAGTACTACACATCCTTCCTGCACGAACAAGCTGACCCTTAACTATGGATTTTTTCTGTTTGGGTGGATGTAAGCTAGTGTAGTGCAGGAAGGAGTTGCAGTATGTTGGCTTCCTGAAAATCTTTGAAGAATATACTCCTTCAGTGAAGTCTTTCGTTAGTCTCACATCTAAATAGTCTGTTTCAACAGTGGAGAAATTAAACGTAAATTTTAACCAATCCGTAGTGTTGTTTATGTAATCAACAAAAGACTGTGCCTCCGGTTCAGTTCCTTTAAACAGGATAAATATATCATCCAAGAATCTAGTGTAGTATTTTATGTTCTGCATTATAGATTCATTGGATAGAATAAACTGCTTTTCCCAAAAGGCTACAAACAAGTTAGCAACGCTCGCCCCACAGGGCGAGCCCATGGCTATTCCACATTTCTGTAAATAATATTTCTGGTCAAATACAAAAAAGTTAGAAGACAGTACTATGCTTAAAAGCTCAGTAATTATGTATATCTCCTCCTGTGGTGCGTTTAAACTTTCCATCAAAAGTTGTAACCATTCCACTGCTTCATCATGTGGAATGGATGTATATAAATCCGCGACATCAACAGTTAGGAAGTTCAACTCAGGGTTGAAGTCAATACTGTTGATGTCACGGAGAAAGGACCAAGAGTCCTTGCAGATTGTGGAAATTTTTTTCATATATTTTGATAAAATGTTGTCTATTAATTTCGAACAGGGGTAGGTCATAGAAGACCTACCGTCTATTAATGCCCTCATGGGGGGGTTTTTATGGTCTTTGTGTATCTTTGGTATTCCAAACATAACAGGCAACTTTGGTGTAGTGATGTCAATGTAGTTGTATGTGTCTAAATCAATTTTGCCTGCAAGGAAAAGATCACGAAAGTATCCCCTATCTGACCTTGAGTTACATTAACCTCATTTAAAGAGGAAACTTCATAAGCCTGGGATGTAAGAATCTCAAGCATTTTCTCCTTGTATTGGGAATCGTCAAAGACCACCAAACCACCCCCCTTGTCTGGCTTTAGAAACCTAACCGGTAAACAACGCAAGCTATTTAACCAGTGGCGTTGTTCGTCAGAAATATTCATGTTTCTAGAGCCCATATTTATTTTAGAAACAGTGAAAAGGTGTCTTATGTCAATTTCACACATCTGCTCAAAAAGCAGTAGATTGGGTTGAATGGGAGGGTTGAATACACTAGGTAACCTTAGTTTATTATAATCTATTGTGGTCTCATTGTTAAGTAACATTCTCAAGTTCAACTTACGTATGTAACATTTCAAGTCAATAAGAGTTTTTGCTAAATTTCCATATGTACTAGGGATAAAAGTGTATCCAAATGCTAGTAGTTCGACAGAGTCTACATCTAGTTCTAAAGTAGAAAAATTATAGATAGTAAAATCTTTTTTAAGGTTGGTATAAATGGTAGGTACTTGTGGGGGAGTTGTAGGTCTACCTAGGGTACTATTCTCTATCCTTATCTCCTCCGGTTCGTAGCCGCCCCTTGTTTCCTCTGGTTGTTCCCTAAAAAAACATTCTCTTTAGTGACTGTGGCTTGGCCTTGATTTTGTTGTCCAGGCCCCCCCATTGTTTTTTGAAATCTGTTATTGTTGTAAACTTTTGAAGTACCCTTTAATCTGTTGCTTCTTCTCACTCCCTGCGTAGCAGAGGTAGAAGGAAGCTCACCTTCTTCACCTGTACTAAATGTTTGCTCTGTTTCAGGCATGATGGAAGCCTCATTAGGTTCTGCATTCTTAGAAACTGGAAGTCTAATAGTTAAATTAGGATAAGCCTGACTAGATGAGTACACTGCCCTGTCCCTAACTAATTTTTTATTTTTATTAGTTTTTAACTTGTTTAACAAGGCATCTATACTCGAAAAAATACGTTCATAATCAAATTTGAACTGCAAAAAAGACATGTTATTTTTGATTTCTTCATCAAGTATATTCACTTCAGATATAAGCGACAAAATATGAATATCGTAATGCTTCACAATAACATTTAGTAATTGGAATCCTTGTTCCTGGAATAAACATTCAAGTTCTGCAATGTAGGCATGATCTACTAACAGTCCCGAAGGGGTAAAGTTATTCCTTAAACCCTTTGGTATTAATTTTTCTTTTAGACATTGCCTAAAGTAGGCAGCCTCAAGCTGCAGTTTTTTTAATTTAAGCAACTTTAGATCAAATACCTTTAGGCAGTCGTTAAGTTTATTCACGTCCTTCTCTGTAGTTGAAGTGTTCTGAAAATCCACTCCAGTCTGATCGACTGGAAGGAAAGAGAAGGGATTTTCCTTATTAATCCAGCTTGACAAAGATACATCGTCACGCTCCGGTTCGCCTTCGTGTAAAATATTCAAACCTGAGACTGGTGGTGTGCGTATGTTAGAATTAACAACAGCAGCAAAAGATTGTGCAGTGTCGTTCTGCACTTGGGAATTTGTAGGAAATAACACTGTCTCACTCATAGTAGGCAAACAACCTTCACGATGGTTTGAACGCACAGTACTTTGTTGTTTACTCCGTGGAGGTAATCCTCTTGGCGGTTGAGCTGCCGGAATGGCACTTTCGGAATCCGAAAGTGATACTGGAACGAAAACTGGTACACCAACTTGTTCAGTATTTCCGGATGTTACTTCTTGTTCAATATTTCCGGTTGTGGTAGGTTTACGTTCAATAGCATCCATACGGATGTGTAAAGCCTCTATTTTTTGAGAAATAGAAGCTAGTAACGAATAAATGTCACCTTCGTTAACACTTTTAGAGTTGGTGGCTGTTCCAAAAAGGTTAGGGCTAACCGGACAAACAGGAGTACTTGATTCCATCATGAAAGAACAAACGGTAGTAAAAAAAACAAACAAACTGGTGCAAAGAACTGGAAAACAGCAACCTTGTAGCCGGAAAGCCAACTCTAACCAAAGGAATTGAGAATTCAAAGTAGCTTCTTTAACGCAAAAGTTTTTATTCTTAAAAAATAGCGTTTTCGCCGTGGCTCCTGCCTCAGCTTCATCAGAAGAAAATACAAATGGAAACAGCTTACAAAAACATTTAAATACTCTCATAGAGGAAGTGACAAAGCAAACCTAATCATGTGAGCTTAATTAAAACAATTACATAATTAAAAGAAACCAAAAAGTCCTTAACAAAACTGTTTGTACTAAAATTAAAATACATTCATTGTGTGTTGTAAAAATGTTACTATTAGAAATATAAAACCATTTTTTAAAAGAACCTATCAGTATTACTACACAAGAAGTCAGTAACATACTGTTCTTAAAGAAGAAGTCTGAAACATTTACCTAAAATAACTTTTCAGCTTCAATATACATGAAATATTGCAGTTCTCATTTAGGCCAACAGGTCTGAATGCATCTAGATTCAACTGCCAAGCTAATTCAGTACACTCAAGAATGATTTCAACAGGACCACCCCTAATGTTAAAAGGTACCTGGTCAATACCCATAAATCTAAATGAGTGCCCTGGGTTATTATGTACATGTTTTGCTAAAGCATTCTCCAGCAGTGTTTTTTTTATTGCGTAAAGGTGTTGGTAAACTCTTTCTTTTAATTTGCGATTCGTTTTTCCTTTTACCAACACCTTTACGCAATAAAAAAACCACTGCTGGAGAATGCTTTAGCAATACATGTACATAATAACCCAGGGCACTCATTTAGATTTATGGGTATTGACCAGGTACCTTTTAACATTAGGGGTGGTCCTGTTGAAATCATTCTTGAGTGTACTGAATTAGCTTGGCAGTTGAATCTAGATGCATTCAGACCTGTTGGCCTAAATGAGAACTGCAATATTTCATGTATATTGAAGCTGAAAAGTTATTTTAGGTAAATGTTTCAGACTTCTTCTTTAAGAACAGTATGTTACTGACTTCTTGTGTAGTAATACTGATAGGTTCTTTTAAAAAATGGTTTTATATTTCTAATAGTAACATTTTACAACACACAATGAATGTATTTTAATTTTAGTACAAACAGTTTTGTTAAGGACTTTTTTGGTTTCTTTTAATTATGTAATTGTTTTTAATTAAGCTCACATGATTAGGTTTGCTTTGTCACTTCCTCTATGAGAGTATTTAAATGTTTTTGTAAGCTGTTTCCATTTGTATTTTCTTCTGATGAAGCTGAGGCAGGTGCCACGCGCGAAACGCTATTTTTAAGAATAAAAACTTTTGCGTTAAAGAAGCTACTTTGAATTCTCAATTCCTTTGGTTAGAGTTGGCTTTCCGGCTACAAGGTTGCTGTTTTCCAGTTCTTTGCACCAGTTTGTTTGTTTTTTTTACTACCGTTTGTTCTTTCATGATGGAATCAAGTACTCCTGTTTGTCCGTTAGCCTAACCTTTTTGGAACAGCCACCAACTCTAAAAGTGTTAACGAAGGTGACATTTATTCGTTACTAGCTTCTATTTCTCAAAAAATAGAGGCTTTACACATCCGTATGGATGCTATTGAACGTAAACCTACTACAACCGGAAATACTGAACAAGAAGTAACATCCGAAATACTGAACAAGTTGGTGTACCAGTTTCGTTCCAGTATCACTTTCGATTCCGAAGTGCCATTCGCAGCTCAACCGCCAAGAGGATTACCTCCACGGAGTAAACAACAAAGTACTGTGCGTTCAAACCATCGTGAAGGTTGTTTGCCTACTATGAGTGAGACAGTGTTATTTCCTACAAATTCCCAAGTGCAGAACGACACTGCACAATCTTCTGCTGCTGTTGTTAATTCTAACATACGCACACCACCAGTCTCAGGTTTGAGTATTTTACACGGCTTAACGAGCGTGACGATGTATCTTTGTCAAGCTGGATTAATAAGGAAAATCCCTTCTCTTTCCTTCCAGTCGATCAGACTGGAGTGGATTTTCAGAACACTTCAACTACAGAGAAGGACGTGAATAAACTTAACGACTGCCTAAAGGTATTTGATCTAAAGTTGCTTAAATTAAAAAAACTGCAGCTTGAGGCTGCCTACTTTAGGCAATGTCTAAAAGAAAAATTAATACCAAAGGGTTTAAGGAATAAGTTTACGAGTTGGGGACTGTTAGTAGATCATGCCTACATTGCAGAACTTGAATGTTTATTCCAGGAACAAGGATTCCAATTACTAAATGTTATTGTGAAGCATTACGATATTCATATTTTGTCGCTATATCTGAAGTGAATATACTTGATGAAGAAATCAAAAATAACATGTCTTTTGCAGTTTAAATTTGATTATGAACGATTTTTTCGGTATAGATGCCTTGTTAAACAAGTTAAAAAAACTAAAAAAAAAAAATTAGTTAGGGACGGGGCAGTGTACTCATCTAGTCAGGCTTATCCTAATTTAACTATTAGACTTCCAGTTTCTAAAGATGCAGAACCTAATGAGGCTTCCATCATGCCTGAAAAACAAACACATTTAGTACAGGTGAAGAAGGTGAGCTTCCTTCTACCTCTGCTCATGAGGGAGTGAGAAGAAGCAACAGATTAAAGGGTACTTCAAAAGTTTACAACAATAACAGATTTCAAAAAACAATGGGGGGGCCTGGACAACAAAATCAAGGCCAAGCCACAGTCACTAAAGAGAATGTTTTTTTAGGGAACAACCAGAGGAAACAAGGGGCGGCTACGAACCGGAGGAGATAAGGATAGAGAATAGTACCCTAGGTAGACCTACAACTCCCCCACAAGTACCTACCATTTATACCAACCTTAAAAAAGATTTTACTATCTATAATTTTTCTACTTTAGAACTAGATGTAGACTCTGTCGAACTACTAGCATTTGGATACACTTTTATCCCTAGTACATATGGAAATTTAGCAAAAACTCTTATTGACTTGAAATGTTACATACGTAAGTTGAACTTGAGAATGTTACTTAACAATGAGACTTCAATAGATCACAATAAACTAAGGTTACCTAGTGTATTTAACCCTCCCATTCAACCCAATCTACAGCTTTTTGAGCAGATGTGTGAAATTGACATAAGACACCTTTTCAATATTTCCAAAACAAATATGGGCTCTAGAAACATGAATATTTCTGACCAACGCCACTGGTTAAATAGCTTGCGTTGTTTACGGTTAGGTTTCTAAAGCCAGACAAGGGGTGGTTTGGTGGTCTTTGATTCCCAATACAAGGAGAAAATGCTTGAGATTCTTACATCCCAGGCTTATGAAGTTTCCTGTTTAAATGAGGTTAATGTAACCCAAGGCCGTATTAGGGGATACTGTGATCTTTTCCTTGCAGGCAAAATTGATTTAGACACATACAACTACATTGACATCACTACACCAAAGTTGCCTGTTATGTTTGGAATACCAAAGATACACAAAGACCATAAACCCCCCCCCCCATGTTGGCATTAATAGGCGGTAGATCTTCTATGACCTACCCCTGTTCGAAACTAATAGACAACATTTTATCAAAATATGTGAAAAAATTTCCACAATCTGCAAGGACTCTTGGTCCTTTCTCCGTGACATCAACAGTATTGACTTCAACCCTGAGTTGAACTTCCTAACTGTTGATGTCGCGGATTTATATACATCCATTCCACATGATGAAGCAGTGGAATGGTTACAACTTTGATGGAAAGTTTAAACACCACAGGAGGAGATATACATAATTACTGAGCTTTTAAGCATAGTACTGTCTTCTAACTTTTGTATTTGACCAGAAATATTATTTACAGAAATGTGGAATAGCCATGGGCTCAGCCCTGTGGGCGGCGTTAACTTGTTTGTAGCCTTTTGGGAAAAGCAGTTTATTCTATCCAATGAATCTATAATGCAGAACATAAAATACTACACTAGATTCTTGGATGATATATTTATCCTGTTTAAAGGAACTGAACCGGAGGCACAGTCTTTTGTTGATTACATAAACAACACTACGGATTGGTTAAAATTTACGTTTAATTTCTCCACTGTTGAAACAGACTATTTAGATGTGAGACTAACGAAAGACTTCACTGAAGGAGTATATTCTTCAAAGATTTTCAGGAAGCCAACATACTGCAACTCCTTCCTGCACTACACTAGCTTACATCCACCCAAACAGAAAAAATCCATAGTTAAGGGTCAGCTTGTTCGTGCAGGAAGGATGTGTAGTACTTTAAGTGACTTTAGAACTGAGTGTCAGTTCCTTAAGGATCTATTTTTAAACCGAGGTTATCCTATTGAGCTTCTAAATGACCTCATTTTAGAGGTTGACTCTAAGAGAGTTAGTGGTATATACAAACCTTTGTTGAATCAGTGTATTGATGCCCAATTTCCTACTGCCAACCAATCAACAAATCAAAATGGTTCTACTACCTGTAGGAATTTTTCCTTGAGTTTCATTACTCAATATAATCTAAATTCTAATGACATTTGGGCAATATTTAAAAAACTGGCCATTGGTCATTAATTCAGTTAACCTTATTGAGAAGTTAGGGAACGTCCTTTTGTTATATACAGAAGAAGTAATAATTTAAAAGAAATACTGCAACGAACATCACATTCCCATGTCACAGCAAGGACTAGAGGCTCATTTAAATGTGGCCATTGTAATATGTGTAAAGTTATAATGACAGGTAACTCTTTCTTTGTTAGAAATATAAGGTACCAGATAAACCATAGGATAACTTATGAATCTAAATCGGTGGTCTACATTGCTTTGTGCAATTGTTGCCCATCTTTTATATAGGAAAACGAATCGCAAATTAAAAGAAAGAGTTTACCAACACCTTTACGCAATAAAAAAACCACTGCTGGAGAATGCTTTAGCAAAACATGTACATAATAACCCAGGGCACTCATTTAGATTTATGGGTATTGACCAGGTACCTTTTAACATTAGGGGTGGTCCTGTTGAAATCATTCTTGAGTGTACTGAATTAGCTTGGCAGTTGAATCTAGATGCATTCAGACCTGTTGGCCTAAATGAGAACTGCAATATTTCATGTATATTGAAGCTGAAAAGTTATTTTAGGTAAATGTTTCAGACTTCTTCTTTAAGAACAGTATGTTACTGACTTCTTGTGTAGTAATACTGATAGGTTCTTTTAAAAAATGGTTTTATATTTCTAATAGTAACATTTTTACAACACACAATGAATGTATTTTTAATTTTAGTACAAACAGTTTTTGTTAAGGACTTTTTTTTGGTTTCTTTTTAATTATGTAATTGTTTTTAATTAAGCTCACATGATTAGGTTTGCTTTGTCACTTCCTCTATGAGAGTATTTAAATGTTTTTGTAAGCTGTTTCCATTTGTATTTTCTTCTGATGAAGCTGAGGCAGGAGCCACGGCGAAAACGCTATTTTTTAAGAATAAAAACTTTTGCGTTAAAGAAGCTACTTTGAATTCTCAATTCCTTTGGTTAGAGTTGGCTTTCCGGCTACAAGGTTGCTGTTTTCCAGTTCTTTGCACCAGTTTGTTTGTTTTTTTACTACCGTATGTTTTTGTAGCAATTATTGTAGCACACCTGAGTGCCATCAGCACTAGGCGTTCTTCACGGAAAAAGATCCAGTTCTTAGTAATTATGACCACCCCTACTGGCATGATTAAAGGGCAGTTCCCTGTGCTTAATCCTATTAACCTGTTGCACTTGAACATTCTGAGGCAGTGTAGCAACTGCTTCATGTACACAGACAACCCTCTCCTCTTACCTCTCAACACTCAGACTTGTGAGAGATGCACTTATATCACCAAACTGGAAGCTATGCACTCTCCAGCAAAGACCAGACTAGCTAGTCAAGAGGAGAAGGTCAATACCTGCACCACACCACATGGAACACATAGCCCTCCAGAACACTCACCATCACAGCTCTCACATAAAAACACAAACCACACACCCGCTTTTGCAGAGGCTCTCAGTAGAAATTTACCCAAACAGCAGAAACCTCCAAGATGGAAATGCACTCAACCACCACAACACAGCACAAACCACAGGACACATAGCTCACCTCCACAATGTGCCCCTCAACCTAAGCCCCTAAGGCTAAACATCTTGCCCAATACACTAATCATAGGTGACTCAATAGTGAGGCACACAGATGTTCCACTCACTAGGTTGAATAAGGAGAAGGCAACAGTCAGCTGTCTATCAGGTGCCAGAATCCGACACGTAACACACGCACTCAGGTCACTCCACAACAAGTGCAAGTATGACTCTGCCATTGTCCATGTGGGTGTGAATGACCTGAGACGCACCTCCCTGGACTACGTGAAAAGAGGGGCCTATATTACAAGACCGAAAGAGCAGAACCACGAACACCTAAAAAGCGAAAAAAAAACAGAACCTAAAAGTGCTGTTTGTCAGATTGCAGTACAGTGAAGATTGGAATATTTGCCCTTTCCTCACTGTAGTATGATCTTGGAGTTGGAATATATATTTAGCGAAGGGTGTGGGAGGCACAGCCCCCAACAATAGCAAGTTCGAGGCTCTGCTTCTTTCGCTCTTTAGGAGTTCGCAGTTTTAATTTTTTGGTCTTTTAACATAGACCTGAAAAGAGACACAGTGGAGCTCTTGGATTATGTGGCCCAGGCAGGTATGACCCTAGCCATGAGCAGTATCCTATCATCACCCAGAATGATGCCGCAGTACAAATAAAAAATTATTGACTTCAACAATTGGCTAAGTTTCTGGTGTCATTCTAAGAGGATCCAATATCTGTCTGCTTGGGATGCCATGATTGAAAGACCTCAATGCTTTGCCAGAGATGGCCTGCATCTGTCACCCCTGGGTTTCTGGGTACTGGCTAAGGCTCTTGCTACCCCATGGTTCCTTTTTTAGGCAGTCTTCCAAAGACCAAATTACCACTGTAACAGCTATAAATAACTGCAATCTGAGGGTCATGCTGCTCAATGCTAGAAGTCTAAATCTCAAGATTCACTCACTCAAAGCACTCCTCAAAATGTAGAACATCAGCATTTGTGCTGTAATGGAGACCTGGTTTAAAGCAGCAGAAAGTACCCCTGCACTACCAGGCTATAACTCATTTTGCACATTTTGGCCCCAAAACATAGACCAATTCTCCAAAGGCGGTGATGTCTCCATATTGATAAAGGATATGCACACTTCCAGACTAGTAGCCCAGCATAACGCATCTGAGATACTTCAGGTACAACTAACATTAGGTAAGACGGCGATCCAGGTCATAGCCTGCTATAGGTCTCCAACCATGTCCCTAGACTCTCTCTCCATGTTCCTAAGCACCCTGGAATCTATCAAGGTCCAACCCAACAATCTCATATTAGGAGACTTCAACTACCTCTCCATCAACTGGGAAAACTACTCAAGCACCAATACACTGGCTCAGCGCTTCCTGGAATTCATCATTTCCAATGCCCTGGACCAATTCATTTTGACCCCCATTAGAGGAAGCAACATCCTTGACCTGGTTATTACTAACATGGGCAACTGTTGCTCTACACCAATAGTCAATCCCTCCCTGGTCAGAGCTGACCACAAACTAATTACCATGGAAATCTACATCTCACCCGCATCCCCCACAAAGGTAACCACCTTGAAAAACTTCTCCAAAACTCACTTTGGGCTCCTAAAAACAGAGGTGGCTAACTTCATGGCACCCATGCCAATGGAAAATAGCTGTATGACTGCTGAATCATACACCAATGCACTATATGAACATATACATAAATGCATGGAACTAGCCACACCCAACAGAACCAATATGCTCTCCTCCAAAAAAGGAAGCCAATCTGGTGGTCCCCTACCATTAATAAACTCTACAACAGAAGGAGGAAACTGTTGCAGAAAAAGGTGAAGTCCCAAGACTGGAAAAACTCCCTTCTTAGCCTCAACAAAAAGTTGAGATCCCGCATCAAATCCTCTAAAGCCAACTATGAAGGCAGAATTGTGGCAGACACTAAAAACAATCACAAAGCCTTCTATAGTTATATCAAGAACCTCCACGGCAAAACCCAGATTTGCTCTGAGTTACTGCACAATGGTGCTGCCTATACTGAGCCAACAGATATTGCCAACATACTGGCCAACAGAATTAGTAACTTTACCATTTTCACCGCCCTAAAGGACCAATCCCAATACTGGAAGAATGCCAGGCACCCAGCATTACTGCAGCACAAGTTAAAGCTGCATTGTCCAAGGCCAGGAATACAGCTTCTATGGGACCCGCTAATATGCCTGGCTGTGCTCTACATGAACTACAAAGTGAACTGGCATCACATCTGTGTGCCCTGTTCAGTCACAGTCTCACCTCAGGCTTTGTCCCTACAGACTGGCGCACTGCTACAGTCATCCCTCTCCATAAAGGGGGAGCGACTATAGACCCTGGGAATTATTGTCCCATTAGCCTGACAAGTCTGATATGTAAAGCTGTGGAGCGCATCATCATGGACCTTATTAACAAAGATATAGGAAATCTCCAAATTCTAGACCCCACACAGTTTGGCTTTGTGAAAGGAAGATCATACCTACTCAACCTGATTGACTTCTTTGAGCCAGTCACCAGGGCTGTGGATGAAGGTAAGGCAATGCATACAGCCTACTTTGATCTGGTCAAGGCCTTTGATACCATTCCTCACTCAGGAATTATTGCTAAATTCACAAAACTAGGCATCAATCCCTGTATCACTAGGTGGGTTGCAAATTGGCTTACAGATAGAACACACAGTGTGAAAGTTGTGGACTCCAAGTCAGACTGCTGACCAGTCATGAGTGGAGTCCCACAGAGATCGGTCCTAGGTCCTCTCCTGTTCGGCATCTACTTCTTAGAAGTCCAGGCCAACATAAATGGACTCTGGCTGACCAAGTTCACAATGACTGCAAGGTGGGAGCCATTATTAACTCCCCAAGTGATGCAGGCATTCTACAGAAAGGCCTCAGTGAGACCAATGACTGGTGTTGAAACCATGGCCTTAAGCTTAATTCCAAAAAATGCATCATTATCCCCTTTGGTAAAAACTCAGTTCCCACTGATTATCACATCGATGGGAGCCCACTGAACACTGAAGGCATTATAACAGATCTGGGGATACAGGTCGACAGCAACCTCTCCTTCGACCACCACATTGCCACTGTGGTCAGAAAGTCCTGTGTGATACATCTCATTACCAAGGGTTTTGTTTTCAGGAAGAAAGAGGTCATTGTCTCTCTCTACTCTTCCCTCATTAGACCAATCATTGAGTATAATGCCCCATTTGGTATGTACCTCACTAGACTCCTGCAACAGCTGGTTAGGCCACAGAAGTACCTCTCGAAGAAGATCCTAGGCATTAAACACATGTCCTACAGAGACAAGCTCAAAAGACTCCAGCTATTCTCTGTCTCATATCGCCTACTTTGAGTCAATCTCTGCTTGACTTACAAAGCCATGTCTGACCCAGCTCTGTTAGAAATGCTACATCTAAAGAAATCCCAATCAAGCCACACCACACACTCCAGAGACCTCAACCTCATTACCACAATCAACAGAACATGCTGGAGGGACAAGATCCTCACCCATGCTCTAGAATAGACTTCCCATACATGTCAAGCAGAGCACCTTGTTGTCCCTCTTCAAGACAAATCTTTATGAGTGGATAAGTAATAAAAAGTTCACCCCGGGGATCACTCCAGTGGCTCTGCTTGATACAGGCACTGGGAACTAACGTCGGGAGGTATGATGCTAGGCACTTCTATGGGCTAGGCCTGTAAAGGCTCCAGGGCCATTAGCCAAGTATACACCTATGAACGTATGAACTTCTAATTTAGTAATATCTGCTCTATCACTTGTTACAAAGGAACGATCTTCATCAGCATTCGTATTATGAATCCCACTCTTTTCATTACGTATTACATTTGCAAGCGTACGATTCTCATCCAGCTGGATTTGTATATCCAGAACTTCAGCCATGTTATCAATGACTGTCTTTCTCATCTTTTTTCTTACAGTAATGTTCTTCAATCCTTTCACATTCAGTTTTGATTTTGTCCTTTTCACCTGCCCCTTGCCTCTTTTTCTACCTTCACTTTTGGAAACAAACATGCCTTTTTTCTGTAGACTGAAGGTATTTCGATAAAACAATGTTATCATTCTCTGTAATCGTGTGTTACATAACAAAGCAGTGTCCTTTTTAGTATGAATTGTCTTTGTATAATTGACATTAATCAGTTTCTTTTTCTCCGTTGTGAAATTCTTCCTATCATTTCTTTTTTATTTTCTTCTGTGTGCTTTGAATCTTCAGATTACTGAATACTCGTATCCTGAATTCCAGATTTGTCATTAGTAGTATTACGTTTAATAGGGCTTGAGTGATCTTTACTGACAATAGGCAGTTCCTTTCCTAAATGTGTTCTGTTTGCTCTTTGCCTAACATTATTTATCTCATCAGTCCAGTCATTAATATATGTAACAGCAGTTCTCCAAGCCGTGCCAATTGCACAAGTGCAAACATCATCAGTAAGTCTAGATTTTCTGCTAATAATGGTAAACTAATCATCCGGCTTTCAGCATGAGGACCACAGGTCACCAGTGTTATCAGGAGTTACCTTTAAATATACATAGCATTTAGTACACTGTACAAGAGACTTGTGCTTTAGCAAATCATTAATGCCATACTCATTTAAGGAATTCAATTTCAGCTACAAATGAGTAAAGAATTCTAAAAGAAAATGATAATCAAAACCAGTTACCAAAGAATTCAAAGAGATTTTAGAACAATTCCTATGAAAATCACACAAACAATATACAGCTGAATTTAAATTAAATACAATAAAGTTATTGCTCTGACCATAACCATTGTGCAAGTCGCACAAAATCTGGATTTCCTTTACATTGCTCACTCTATCACTCACAATCATACATCATTATAACAGTAACGATCAATAAAGCACAAATCAACAATGTTTCAGATAAGCCCCAGATTGTCCGATCTGCAGTCTGTGTGAATTAATAGACACCTTAGGATGGCCTGTCTAAAATCTATCCTTTTCTAATAACAAACAGTTAAAAAACAAAGGAAAAAACAACATATAAATCAAAATAAATGTTCCTGTCTACAAGCTATCCCTTTCTTCCTATAAAAATATAAAAACAGAGGTAAAAAATAAAATATATATCAAAATAAACATTCTCTTACCAGAAGATTGCACAGCCAATCATAAACCATCACAGAAGTGTTTCACATTTGCTCTTGCTTGTCCTGTCTGCAGTTTGTGTGAATTTATAGCTGACTAGGCCGCTTGGGATGGCTAGAGTTTGCCTCTCTAAATATATATCCCTTTCTAACAACAAACAGTGAAAATTACAGGTAAAACAACAACATATAAATCAAAGTAAATCTTCCTATCTACAATCTATCTCTTTTGTCATATAAACAGTAAAAAGCAGAGGTAAAATAATAAAATAAAATATAAATCAAAATTAACCTTCTGTTACCAGGCAATTGCACAGCGAGTCCAAAACCAACACAGAATTATTTTAGATAAGCAGCTTGGATGGTGCTGGATTTAAGCAGACACACTAGGATCACAATGGTGATGTTGCCACTCATTGGTAAGTTCTGTGTAGTGCAGAATGCAAGCTGCAGTGTCAAGAAACAGTGTGTGCGTGTGTGTTTGTGTGTGTGTGTGAGAGAGAGAGAGAGACATACACAAAGTGTCACTTACCAACAAATGCACAAATGAATATGTTTGTCTATGCTTAGTAGTGTAGAGGAATTAGGATGGCTTATCCTGTTAGATGACTTTAGTGTCAAAGGCTGTTGTAGTCATTCTATCACTTCATCGCGCAAATGTACCATTCATAGTTGATACCAACAAGTTCCTTTCTGTCACCTACAAGAATACTGTCCATGGGGTCCACTGCTATTTCTGTCAAATTGCACTTGAATTTTCATAGCTTTTGGGCTCGCATCATTGAGTTTTGAACTTCCGATATGAAGCCTGATTACTACAACCCCAGTCTGATATTTTATCTTCCCCATAGTGTGACATTTTATGTTAATAAGTGCCGGGTGTCAGACTCTTATGTTGTACCAGTAGCTGAGTTTGAAGGCATTTAAGTAGGTCACGCAAACTCACTTCAGCAGTAGAATCTGAGTTCTATCTCCCACCTCCCACAGAATCTGGTATAGTTATATTGTATCATAGCCTGGGCAACAAAAGTAAATGAATAAAGTAAAAATTATAATACTTACTGAGAAACAATAGGACTTACAGTTGCAATGCTTCTAATGTGAAGTCAGATCCGCTATTATGAAATCTTGCAGAGAGAAAGGGTAATGGATGAATGACTGGCATTGAAGGTTCAGACTAATGTTATCTAACCACCTGTCTTCTATTAGAAGGTAAAACTATGAATCAGGTCATATAAATAATCTATTTGGCTTGGCAATATGACTTCAAATGCAACAAACTGAAACAAGGAGTAACTTACAATACTGAATCAGATAATAGAAATCCCTGTAACAAGCTTTCATATGTATCAAAACTAACTTTAGATCGCCACGCAAATATATATGTTGTTGTGTCTTTCAGCTTTTCCCGGTTAGGGGTCGCCACAGCGGAACTCCGGTCCGCTAATGAATGGCAGTAGATTTTTTTATGTGCCGAGTTGCCAGCTCTGATGCACAACCTTCAACGAAGGTACGCCCATTCATGCATGTATCATGTTCATCATCTCCACAAGGGAGGAATAGGCATTCTTTATTTCTTTGTCAACAATACAATTTCTTTTTGCTTTCAAATTTTTGTGACTAACTCAAAACCTAAGCATTTAAGGCTAGCTACTTAACTACAGATAGTGACTAACAGGACATGAAGCTTTAGACTTCCTATTGTGGTCAAAAACCTATAACTGTGAGTGCCAGTACTGTGCAAAAAACAGAAAAAATAAAGGAGAACAGCTAATTCTGCCAATCGCTATTCTCCTTTAAAGTTGTTTTCTGCATGGGGCAAGCTCCGCTGACCCCCAGTGTTGGAGTGTGAACACCCCCATACCTCCACTATGTATATAGCAGCTATTATTGGGGTGCACCAAGAGTCCCATGTCATATAGTGCCTAACGTTAACTCTTGGGATAATGGTTAGACTTACACAGTGACTGCTGTAAGTAGTAAGATTAAGGCCGTTATGGGGGGGAGTAAGAATGTGAGTACAGGAGGGGGTGTTGATGCCGCTGAAATGTCCCTGATACTGACTGAGAGCAACTGCTTTCTTATACAACACCGAACAATATGAAGTTCAAAAATAACTACATTTTAAGTTTATAGTGTTATCCAGTTTTCTTGGGCAGACCTTCTGGCTTAACTGGTGAAACCATGACAAATGCTTGAACACATATTAGAACTCCTGCTTTGACTGTTAATCTAATCAAATATAAACTACTTCTGCAGACCTACTGAAGGCAATATTAGGTTGACATTTTCACCAAATGCTTTTCTTACTTGTAAATATCTATGTGTTATAACTATATTTATACTATAATACAGAGTTCCTCCTTAACCCAATTCAAGTGCAACTTGGACAATTGGAAGGGGAACAGGAAATTCATCCCTGGTTTGGCACCTATGTCTCTAATGGACACAGGCAGCCTGTAAATGGTTCAATTCCCAGACCCTAGCTTGTAAATGTTTCATCTCCCAAGCCCCTGCTTACACCTATGAAGGGTACCAGAACTTGTCAGAGATCTGGGATGCATGGCCAGGCTTAAAAAGGCCCTTATGGTCGTTAGCCTAGTAAACACCTATGAACCTATTATTATTTTTCAGCACCTGTATTCCACTACTGTATATCTGTCTTTCTAATGTATGTCTGCTCATTTACATTTTGAGAACTGTAGTATTGTTATGCCTTTGTAACGTGCTGTGCCTATAATTGGTCTTCTGTGATCAGGGACCCTAGCCAACAAAATTTAAGTAAATAAATAAATAAAATAACATTATCTATGCAACATTTTCAACACTGCCTATTGCAATTTTAACCATAAACAAAACTCATTCATCTAATTGCAACCTTATAAATAAAGTTGTCATTTCATTCTGCAGTCCAGTGAAATATCATCAGTACTAGAACTGATGATATCCTAGACACAACTTGTGATTGGTGAGTTAGACAGCCTATTACAATTAGAGTTCAGTGGCACTTTGTAAGATAAAGGGTGACAATGGAAGAGGAATTTATAATTAAGTTTAGATACAAGTTTATAATTATAGATTTATTTACATTTAAGATTTGAGGTATAGTTCAGATTAGAGCTAGATTTAAACTTTAATTATGTATTTATGTATGTATGTATGTATGTATGTGTTTGTTTGTTTGTTTATTGCATTTGTTTACCAGGAAAGTCCACTGGGCCTAAAATAGCCCATTTTCAGTGGAGGCCTGTGGAGAAAAGCTATGACAAGAACATACAGTGTTACACATAGTGATTACAGTAATATATACAGAATATATACATAAAAGCAGGAATATTGTTGGTTACCAGATTAATTCATTCAGAAAGGTATAAATGGAGATATATTAATCAGCATTATTGTACCAGTTTCAACAAGTGATGAAAAATAATAATTATAGAGAAAATATCATCAGTCAGCAGTAGCAAAAAAGCAGTTTAGTTATCATATAACGAGAAGAAGGAGGTTCGGTTATAGAGCAGGTACATAGACAGGAAGAGTTTAGATGATTTTTCAGTATTTGTTTGAAGGTGGTGCTGCTGCCTGTGTTTCTTATAGAAGGTGGAAGTGAGTACCATAGTTTGGCGACGGTGAAGGAATAGAAGAGTTGACCAGCAGGTAAGGTGGGCTTTTCTATTTTTAGAAGTAGATGATTTTCAGATCTTAGTTGCCTGCTGGGTTGGCATTGGGCAAGTTGTATTGAGAGAGCAGGACAGTCTGTGAGTCTGTAGATTATTTTGTGCGCTGTAATCAGTTAGGTGAATGAGTGATGGTGGGGGAGTTCCAGCCAGCCTAATTGTTTCAGTGAGTTATAGTGGTTGGATAATAATTTGTTCTTGGTGGCAAATTTGACAGTGGTTTTCAGTGTTACAAAGTTTCACTACTGTTTTTAAACAACACAGGTTATTTTTAAATTGCACAGGTCACTTTAAGAATTTTAGCGGTCTTTTTTGATACATTGTTACATACTTCCTTTTTATTACACACTTCCTGTTTTATATAAAAATGGGCTATAACGTTAAGGCCTTTTAAGCCTTTTATTTCTTTCTGAAGATGTCTACAATAAAAAAAATGCAAATGTGAGGACACCAACACAGCCAGCCAAGAAACAAATAGATTCTTGTTTTAGATCTGATGAAGCGGTAACCCCGTGCTAATCCTTGGAATAAAAACACCTTTTGGACTCTTTGGACTATTTGTTTCTTGGCTGGCTGTGTTGGTGTGCTCATATTTGTATTTTTTCTATTGATTTCTTTAGTATGAGCAACCTTTAGTAGTTTCTACCTCTCTATTTTTGTTTTTGATGCCTACAATAAGTTAGACAAAAACATTAATATTTTAAATGTTTTTTCAATCAAAGTTACACTCGGAATCATTTGGCTGTCCTGATAATTTTGGTTTTTGGATTTTACTTGTTTTATGATCTGTAGTGGCTGCTTTTGCTGTTTGATTTATATCTGTATTATTGTTTGGCGACAGTTAACATGCCACCCCCACCCCATGTAGAAAATAGGAAATAGGGGGTTGATGATAATAATTATGATGATAAGGTTAAAACTTACATTGTTGAAATTAGCCACACTTGCGAAAGCTAGATTTAATATTCATGCATAGGATAGCATTCAGATTTCTAGTATTTGAATATTTTTCTTTTGTTCATGGTTGTGTTCAAATGAGTCAGTGTCATTGCTGCCAAATATCTTTATTTTTGGTTTTGTTAAATGAATGATCATGGTGAATTATCTGCTGCATTGGTTGTAGTCATCCATAAAATAACTCAAGTACCAAAAACACATATACAAATCTATATGTGTGTGTGTGTGTGTGTGTGTGTGTGTGTGTGTGTGTGTGTGTGTGTGTGTGTGTGTGTGTGTGTAAAAATGGAAGAAAAACCCAGCCAGACTACAGTTTTCACTATGTTATACCTTACACTTCTGTAATGGGGACTCATGGGATACATGCAAATGACTCCTTTAAAGCACATGGCTTTTAAATCCAGCTGATGCCCATAAACATTAAAAAGTTAAATGTAAAAATTCATGGGCATTCATACGCCATGTAGCTGAAACACTTTGTGAACTTAAGGTGTAATTTGCATATATAATAGTTCTTTGTCTCTCTTGGATAATTCATGAAGATTTTAGCAAACATTGTCAGCATAAGTTTACTTGAAGAAAGTGTCAAAAATATTGTTCAAATGTAATTTGTTTTTTTATGAGGATATTTCTGTTTATGAACCACTAAGGATTTAAAGACATTTTTGAAACAAATATGTATGAATTAAGAAAGGAAGTTGTTTGCTGTTTTTGGTGATTTTACTTCTACTTTTCATGTGGTGATTAATGGATAGTCATAGCAGATCATGCACGATCATCAAATTTCATTTGATCTTAAATAGTTAAATAGAAATTTATATCCAAACATTTGGCTGCAAGTCAGAGGTAATTCTAGATATTTAGGGAGGGAAAATCTCGCAAGTAAGAGATGAAAGACAAGGTTGTGTTTTAGCCTCAGTTCTTTTCTGCTTGAATACTAACGCTTTGTTGGCCAAACCGACAAGATGTCTATAGATTCTCCTAAAATTGTTAGGATGAAAATTGCAACTGTATTTTATGTGGATGACACCATTATTTATATGATCGCTCTTATATCTTTTGTGTTAGAGAATGTAAGGAAAGGACTGGCGTAGTCTAGAACTATGCAGCAGTGTCAGGGATAAAAGTCAGTAAGAACAACACTGAACAGATGCTAACATGCAAAGGGAATGGGGTGAAGAAGCCATTTTAAATGTAAGCTGTGTGCTTATCGTGTCATTATCAGATGATCGAACATTTAGTTAAGCGAATAACTAAACATTGATCACTAATAATCACACACACAAAACATCAAATGGCAGTTTCCACTCAGGGAAACAATGCCATTGCCCAACGAAAAAAATAAAACACAAATGAAGTAGGGGGCTTCACACCCCACGATGTGGGGGGCTGTACCCCCCACCCCTAACTAAATATACCAACGCTGAGATTGCTCCACATTGAAGAAAGGGCAAACTCCATGCAACGGCCAAATGACTTGTTTCCCTGAGTGGAAACTGCCATTCATGGATTTGTGTGTTCGATTATTAGTGATCAACATTTAGTTATTCGATTAACTAAACATTGGATCACCTAATATAGACCCTGCTTATCCACATGCTGACTACTGCACATATCTGGGAGCAACCTTCCACAATCAGAAAGCTTTTATTGTGTATGAAGAGTTATGGCATTCATTCAACAGAAGTGCTTTATCAGATGGTTAATAATTGCACCCCAGTTCAGACCCAAATACTTTTATATGGTAGACCCTTGGGGTCTGAAAGGAAAGTATATTGAGTTATTGAGCTTATATAACAGGTTACTGAATATATCTATTTTTTCCCAGTCTTTGTCTTTGAGATGGAAGCTACTTGTATTAGCTAACATTGCAAAAAGAATTACTGTTATTTAAATCAAGAGAGCTTCTCTGATGCACGGGATTCTTTAAGATGCTTCCATGGTATAATCTGGGTACCCAGAGAGAGATATATGGCTGATCCAGAATGACCGTCTTTTATATCAGCATGACTTTCACAGATTGCGGAAACACTGCTATTTTCCCAGCATGCAAAAATATTAGAACACAAATTATTCCTGCATATTTTAGACTTTCAATTTATCTCCCCTTGTTTGTCGAGTATCTCACTAATAAAGATTTGATATGTATCCACATTCATTTCAGAATGCAGCAGTTCTGTCACATGTATGCAATATTTAAGTAAGAGCTATATGATAGTAACATATGGAGGAAGAGGTTATCCTAGGATTCCAGCTTTTTTTAAATCCTCTTTTGTGGGGAAATTATAAAAGATTTGTTCTATCTGCTTTTGGAGCATAAGGCTTTCTCTTTTCTAAAGGTTTAGTTTCTCTCTGAACTCTCTGTTCTTCACTGGTGACTACTTTAAGAGATGCTAAATTAAGTTATTTTAAGACAATTTAAGGGTAGAAGTTTTTGAATCGTTTACATTCACTGCAATTAATCGAAACATAATTTACAAACAAAATTGACTCATCACATAAGAAACCCACTGAAGCTACAGGTTTTTGCAGAAAGAGAGAGCCACTGCAATCCCCCATGTCCCTCTTATATACTAACACTGTGATTATACAATTTCCCTATTACATGATCGAAGACGCATTCTTTCAAATGCATCTTGATTGAACTTGAAAGCACGTAACGGCAAAATACTGAAATGGCGTATAAGCAAATTTTTCCCTGGGAAAGAAATCGCTTGGCCACCTTCGTTATTTTTCTGTTTTCATCACTGTAGTGTGATCTCTGAGTTGGTATATTTAAGTAGGGGGGTGTGGGGGCACAGCCCCCCACGTCAGGGGGTCTGGGGGCGAAGCCCCCCTCTTTATGTAATGCTTTAAAGGTTTTTTTTTCTTTTTTGGAAGTGCTCAGGATTACAAGCTTTTGCTTTCATGGGGTCAATAAATCAGCATTTGCTTTTTTAAGCGTTCGCTGATTTAATAAGACCAGATTATACAAGCATGAAGAAAAGAAAAAAAAAACCCTGAGAGTTTGAAAAAACATCTCTTGCAAGCATAATCTTTCAATCAAGCTGATAAATATAGAAATATTCTAAGGCTTAGATTTTGTAGTTTGGATCAGGAAAATAGCCTCCGGGGGGGGGGGGCAACACTGCAGTGCGTATGAGGGAATCCATTAGGGCAGCTTAAGCCATCACAGTAGGTTACATAGGAAAAGGAGGAAGACATGGTTTTGGGCACTTGCCCAGGTTTTGAGGTTAAATGTTTCAGATATAATCAAAAGTGGGCATGTGCTGGCTCATTGTTCCCAAAGGTTGGTGGGAGAACCAAGCTCTCTGGAAGCATCAAACAGGATAAGCACTATGACAGAATGGGTTATCTAATGGCAGCAGCCATGCGTAACTATTACAAAAGTCTATATCCTGTCCTGGTAGAGGGGAAGGAGGCCATTGCTAAAAAGGACACAGCCTCAAACATAACCATAAACAGGAAATTCACCCTGGTGATCACCTCATTCTCCCTGCTAGACAGGGGTCCAGGGAAGTAAATATTGTGGGAAGAAATATCCAGGGAATTGTTATGGCTAGGCTTGTAGGCCGATAGCCTAGTACCAACCTATGAACCTATGAACCTAACCTATAATCAAGCCTGCAGGAACACTACCTGCTTGGTTAGTGTACTCCAGTTAGGGCTTTGGATGGCAAACCTTTCCAGGTACTTTTGGCCATTCTACCTTGATTGAGAGGTGAGACAGGGGAGCCAGCAGATGCTTGCATTTAAGCACATCCCTGCTGATGTCCTAATATGGAATGACACTGACAATGCATTACCTTATGTGCATGCTGTTAAGTACAGCCAGGTATGGAAGCAATCATGTGGGAAAAGCAGAGACCCAGCTCGGGTACACACATTTCAATCCTGGGCTGGTATTGTGGTTCAATAGCAGTGAATTCAGGACAGAGCCTGAGCAGCAGAAAGGTATTTGGCTTCTCTTTTGTAATACAGCACCTCAAATTGAGATGTAGGTAATAGCAGTCAGCCAGAATTTGAGGTACCACTGGCAGCTGGCATCTGTCTTCTTTTTGGAAGGGGAGTTGGGGAACATCATCAGGAAAAAGAATATATATATATATATATATATATATATATATATATATATATATATATATATATATATATAGATATATATATATATATAAAACTATAGATATGAATATGTATATAGTTTATATATATATATGTGTGTGTATATATATATATATATATATATATATATATATATATATATATATATATATGGATCTAGGACGTTTAATCGAATGATCAAACGTCTAAATCCATAATCACTGAAGACACTTTAACGAAAGCGCTTTCATCGAAAAAGCGCTTTCATTAAAGCGTGTGAATAAAAAAAAAAAAAACACTAAATTAACGTTTCTGCAGGGGAGCTTTGCCCCCTGCACCCCTCTACTTTAATATTCTCCCTCCGAGACTGCACTACTGTGGGGAAAAGGGAATTTTCCCTTATCCGCAACATAGTACGGCCTCGGCAACAGGCATACTTACATGAAAGTGCTTTTTCGGTAGAAAGCACTTTCACGTAAGTATGCTCACCCTAAATGGATTTGGATGTTTGATCTTTCGATCAAACGTCCTAGATCCATATATATATATATACATATATATATATATATGGACATATATATATATATATATATATATATATATATATATATGTGTGTGTGTATGGGGGTGTCTATGTGTTAGACAGATAGATATAGATCTAAATATATATATATATATATATATATATATATATATATATATATATATGTATGTATACTTACTCAGTAATAGAGGTTAGTAAGATTATCATATAGACTTTTCCCTGAGGTCACGTGGGTTTCCTCCAATACTCCAATTTCCTCATACGTTCCAAAGGCATGCAGTAGGTGGATTGGCTACTCTAAATTGGCCGGAGTTGAGAATCTCTTTGTGACGAGTAAGTGGTATGAATGAACTACTGCGGCAGGTCTAGCAACACAGTGGTGTAAACGTTGACTCGAGATGATTGTCACTGTGGAAGTGACACCCCGACCCCATGTGCAAAATGGGAAAAAGAGGTTGAGGATTGGTAGATGTATATATTCATATCTATCTGTGTGTGTGTGTGTGTGTGTGTGTGTGTGTGTGTGTGTGTGTGTGTGTGTGTGTGTGTGTGTGTGTATGTATATCTATATCTATATATAGATACACACATATTTGTAGATATTTTCTATGTATATCTATATATAAATATATCTATATACCCATATATATATATTTACTGAGATATATATATATATATATATATATATATATATATATATATATATATATATATATACACATACACATAGATATTGATATATATACATTATACATTGATATATATATATATATATATATATATATATATATATATATAAAATATATGTGTGTAGAGACAGAGAGCAATAGACACACACACACACACACACACACACACACACACACATAGATATATCAATAGATGTATATATGTCTGTGTGTATAAATGTATACTTACTCCACAGTTTCCCAATAGACATCCCAACTGCCTACTCAGAGAATCTGCTTTGAGCCTACAAGGTTTAAAAGAACAATAATAAAAGACCACGGTTTCATTATTGTATTTCTTTCACATTACATAGCTAAGAACTTGCATGTAATCTTACTTCATTTCACCTATGCACACTTTGCTTATGCAGTAGTACAGTTTATTTAAAAAAAAAAAACATTGACAAACTGTCCTAATGTATCATGACTAACCCTGCAAAAATTATTAGGTTTAAAAAAAATATATATATCATCTAGAAATGCCCCCCCCCCCTCCCAGAACACACTTTGTACCTATTATCTTTTTGAATCTTGCCAGGCTATTTTATCAAAAAAAAAAAGAAAGAAAGTGATCAGCAATCCCCAAAACACATAGACTACTAGCATCTGATTGACCCTTCTAGAGTATTATGTTAAAAAAGAAAATCATCAACAGTCCTCTAAGCACACTCCCTCCCTACTATCTGGTTAACCCTACCAGGAGATTATATTAAAAAAAAGGAAGAAAGAAATTCTTCAACAGTCCCCAAGACACATATACAACTAGCATCTGGTTTACCCTGCCAGTGTATTATATTAAATAAAGAAAATCATTAATAGCCCCCAAAGCACATTGCCTCCGTACTATGTGGGTAACACTGCCAGGATACTTTATTAAAAAAAAGTCATCAACATCCCCCAAACCACACAGATCACTGGTATCTGATTGACCTTTCCAATATATTATATTAAATAAAGATAATCATCAACATCCCCCAAACCACACAGATCACTGGTATCTGATTGACCTTTCCAATATATTATATTAAATAAAGATAATCATCAACATCCCCCAAACCACACAGATCACTGGTATCTGATTGACCTTTCCAATATATTATATTAAATAAAGATAATCATCAACATCCCCCAAACCACACAGATCACTGGTATCTGATTGACCTTTCCAATATATTATATTAAATAAAGATAATCATCAACATCCCCCAAACCACACAGATCACTGGTATCTGATTGACCTTTCCAATATATTATATTAAATAAAGATAATCATCAACAGTCCCCAAAACACATTGCCTCCCTAGTATCTGGTTAACCCTGCAAGGGAAAAAAAATGCAGAAGGTATCTGGTTGGCCCTGCCAAAAAAAAAAAAAAAACACTCAGAACTTAATTAATGATTTTTTTTTGGAGGGGTTAATTTCAAAATATTTCTCCTTGCCAAGATATCCTTGGCTTCTCTTACCTTAAACAGTAATCTGATCAATATTTCAGTGATCCATGTTTTTTTCCTGCTCTCTTGTCCATCTGTCTTGCTCTCACCCTCACAAATTAATTGTGTTAAAGCACGGGAAGAGAACACAAGAGTAACAGGACTAATCAGCAGCCACGTCACGTACTCAGATTACGTGACGTGGTTGCTGACTTAGTCCAGTCGGCTGATTTCCTGCAGTTAAAACTGCAATGACTTCTGGGCATCCTTGTTGATGCCTGCAGTCTTCCCAGTCCGGACTATTTTAAAAACAGTCCAGTGCCAAAAAAATGTTTTTCTTTTTGAGCACGTATGCACACAGCTCTGAGTTCCATGTAACATTACATCTTCAGCTTTACACACTAATTTGCAGTTTGAACTAACTGTTACTAGTGTGTAAAAATCACTAATTAAACTTTTTTTTAATGACAAAATGGGGAGTCCTGCAGCCCTGCAATTCAATCCCATGAGCCTCCCCTGCTTACTCTGCGGTTGCACAGTGAACTACCTCTAGTTATGCTGTACTTTACAGTTTGTGACACAACTATAGCACACATCGATGCAGGTAATATTCAACAGCTCATGCTGCAAAATCTGCACTCAGCAATGCAGTTCTCAACAACGCAAACTGCAACCATATTTATTTATAACAAATTAGCCAACTCTTCATTCATTCTATACATTTTTAGACAGAGCTATAGTTTATATTGTTTTATATTTTTTGTACTAAATTGGGGTGTGACTAAAAAAGTTGTGGGATTAGTCCATCTACCTTCTTGCATCTACATATAGTTTGAATCCACTGTATAACCCACAGTGATACAATGTTTGCAATGCCTTGCTGTTTCAGTATATTTTGGATTTTCTGAGGACCTTTCAATTGATACCAGCTACATTAGGCATCTAGTACTCACAAGATTCATGTAGATAATGTAATACTGTGTTTTCTATGTAGCGGGAAAAAAAAGTGTTCATGATATATAATCACTTCCCATCAATACAAGTGGTCTGCTCTCTATATGACAAAAATCACAAATGTATAAATCCCATTTATAGGTTTCAAAGGAGTTTCATCCCTATAAAAGTCTAATGACCAAGTATGCCTTGCCAATACCCACCTTCAGGCTTTACTCCCTTTATCAAGGAAGGAGCGGCCAGTTAGTCCTAGAATAAATGTGACAGAACCCATCCTGTCATCGACGTTTAAAATGAAGGTAAATAAAGAACAGCGGTATTTAACCTGCAGAGGAAGGTTATTTCTGAGAACGCAGAGGCAAAGGGTAACGCATCCATCTCTGCACTGTTTTCTGTTATCTGCTGATGAAGCTTCAGGTCTCTGGTTCTAGTGTTGGCTGAGCTGCTTCTCTTACTGAGATAAAGGATGCCATGGAGCACTGGATTTCTAATGATGAGGTAAGTAAGACACAGATTACCCCTCAAGAATATGTAAGACACAGAGTTCAGAGACAGAACTTTCAGTCTCTCCTAACTAAGGTTCTTAGACCAGAGATCTTTTTGGTAGGAACTTCTGGGCCTTTTTCAGTGTGTTGTGATTTCTGTGTGAGTTATGTACCAAATGGAGCATTGTACTCTAAAAAGGGTCTGATCCGTACTGAATATACAGGGACAATAGAATATTTGGGTCTAGACAAACTACTAGTTGTGCTAAGTAGAAGGATTCCCTGACACAATTTGCCATGTGATGATCAAAGTAGAGGGAACTGTCAACCCAAGTGCCCAGGTATGTGACTATCCTTGCATTTTATAAGGGTGTGTTATCAATACTATATGCTGTAGGTGATGTCTGTTTACTGAAATAAACAGTACTACCCTTTTAGTATTCAATTTAAGCCCATTTTTCATCCAACAGGTTTGAACTAAGGTAAGGTATTTCTGAAAGTACAGATATCAGAAGGGGTTTTAACAAGTGCATCCAGTTTGCATCATCTGCAGACTTGGTTAACCAGAGGTCCTGGTTATCTTTTTTGAGATCAGAGAAGTAGATGTCATATAGTAATGACCCAGCACAGATCCCTGAGTACTCTTCTGGTTAGTTGTATAGTCACATTATTTGTAGAAGTACCTGCCATGCAACCTGTGTGGATCATATAGTAATGACCCAGCACAGATCCCTGAGTACTCTTCTGGTTAGTGGTATAGTCACATTATTTGTACAAGTACCTGCCATACAACCTGTGTGGATTCTGTCTTTCACCTATATGGAAATCAGACTTACCATGTAAGGATCTATGTTTAAGGATGATGGTTTCCTTGCAATTCTGGCATGAGGTATGGTATTGAATCATTTGGACAGATAAAGATAAGCTGTACAAACAGCATGACCTCTATCAACAGTTTGTGTAATGCTCTTGAAGAAATGAGCAAGCGTTAACATGCATGCTCTCCCTTTGACTCATTGTTGGGGGTCAAGCTTAATGAGAATTTTAATATCATGATTAATGAGAGCAGCTATAATGCTCTACATAGCTTTAAAGATCAGATTAGGACTGATTGATCTGTAATTATTAGGGTCAGTGGTATGACCAACATCATGGAGGGGCATCATTGCAGCAGTATGGCAGGATTCAGTGCATAGCCTGTGGCTTAACTTAGGTTAAACAATTTAAGAAGAGGTTCTGTGAGTCTGTTTGATGTTGTTTAATAAGCACCCAGGTGTGTTATCACAACCCATAGATGAAGTATTTTTGGTTTGAGATAACATCTTAAGAGCATGGCTGCGGTGGTGCAGCGGTTAGCATTGTCACCTCACAGCAAGAGGTTCCCCCATTCGATTCTCGGCTGGAGTGCCTTCTATGTGGAGTCTGCATGACCTCCCTGTGGTCGAGTGATGTTTAAAGACATGCAGGTAGGTATGTGCGTGAATGGGTGTGCCTTCTTTGAAGGTTGGGCGTCGGGCTGGAAACTCAGCACTGTAAAAATCCACTGCCAATCATTAGCGGACCAGAGTTCCGCTGTGGCGACCCCTAACCAGGAAAAGCCAAAAGACATTACTATAACATCTTAAGAGCACATTATTTAGCAATGATAGGGGTATAAAGGGTTTGGGGATGAGTTCATAGGTTTATAGGTTCATAGGTGTGTACTAGGCTAATGGCTCTGGAGCCTTTTTTACCATACCCCAAAATCTATCATACTTTTGTTTATGCAGTTTTACTACTAATCGCTTTTTTTATTTAACCACTTTAACACTTTGTGCGAATTTAATGAAACAGTGTACACCACTGGGTTAATTAATCCTAAATCTTCTTCTTTATTTACATACAAAACTCCTCTTTTTACTGGGTTTAATCTAGAACCCCATATAAATGAGAAAAAAATATCTGCAGTAATTCCTTTTCAAATACTGTTGGCAACATAAATACACTTGCTAAGTATACTATTTTCCCATCAGTACTGAATTTATCAAATAAGCCTTCTTTTCTGAATGATAATTGATATGTTTTCCAGAAAAGATGTTTGCTTTATTTATAGGTTCATAGGTGTGTACTAGGCTAATGGTCTGGAGCCTTTACAAGCCTAGCCCATAGAAGTGCCCTGGCATCATGCCACCCAACGTTACTTCCCACTGCCTCTATCAAGTAGAGCCACTGGAGTGATCCCCGGGGAGAACTTTCTATTACCCATCCACCCATCAAGATTTCTCTTGAAGAGGGACAGTGAGGTGCTCTGCTTGACATGTATGGGAAGTCTATTCCAGAGCATGGGCAGTCTTTGGGTGAGGAACCTGTCCCTCCAGCATGTTCTGTTGATTGTGGTAATGAGGTTGAGGTCTCTGGAGCGTGTGGTTTGGAGGGATTGGGATTTCTTTAGATGTAGCATTTCTAACAGAGCTGGGTCAGACATGGCTTTGTAAGTCAGGCAAAGATCACCTCTAAGTAGGCGATATGAGACAGAGAATACCTGGAGTCTTTTGAGTCTGTCTGTGTAGGACATGTGTTTAATGCCTAGGATCCTCTTTGTGAGGTACTTCTGTGGCCTCTCATCTGTTACAAGTGTCTAGTGAGGTACATGCCAAATGGGGCATTATACTCAATGACTGGTCTAATGAGGGAAGAGTAGAGATAAATGATTACCTCTTTCTTCCTGGATCCAAAACCCTTGGTAATGAAATGTGCCACACAGAAAGACTTTCTGACCACAGTGGCAATGTGGTGGTCGAAGGAGAGGTTGCTGTCAACCTGCGTCCCTAGATAACTTATAATGCCTTCAGTGTTCAGTGGGCTCCCATCGATGTGGTAATTAGTGGGAACTGAGTTTTTACCAAAGGGGATGATGATACATTTTCTGGCATTAAGCTTAAGGCCATGTTTTTGACACCATTCGTTGGTCTCAGTGAGGCCTTTCTGTAGAATGTCTGCACCAACTGGGGAGTTAATAATGGCTCCCAGCTTGCAGTTGTCTGCAAACTTGGAAAGCCAGAGTCCCTTTATGTTGGCCTGGACTTCTGAGAAGTAGATGTTGAACAGGAGAGCACTCCGGACCGATCACTGTGGGACTCCACTTGCGACTGGTCACAAGTCTGACTTGGAGTCTACTACTTTCACCCTGTGTGTTCTATCTGTGAGCCAATTTGCAACCCACCTAGTGATATAGGTGTTGATGCCTAATTTGATGAGTTTATCAATAATTCCCGCATGAGGAATGGTATCAAAGGCCTTGGTCAGACCGAGGTAGGCTGTATGCACTGCCTTACCTTCATCCACAGCCCTGGTGACTGACTCAAAGAAGTCAACCAGGTTGAGCAGGCATGCTCTCCCTTTCACAAAGCAAATTGCGTGGAGTCTAGAGTTTGGAGATTTCCTATATCTTTGTTAATCAGGTCCATGATGATGCACTCCATAGCTTTACATATCAGACTCATCAGGCTAATGAGGCGATAATTCCCAGTGTCTGTAGTTGCTTCCCCTTTATGGAGAGGGATGACTGTAGCAGTGTGCCATTCAGTAGGGACAAAGCCTGAGGTGAGGCTGTGACTGAACAGGGCACACAGATGTGGTGCCAGTTCACTTTGTAGTTCATGTAGAATACAGCCAGGGATATTACTGGGTCCCATGGAAGTTGTATTCTTGGCCTTGGATAATGCAGCTTTAATCTGTGCTGCAGTAATGCTGGGTGCCAGGCATTCTTCCGGAATTGGACACTGAATCTGTTGGTCAGTATGTTGGCAATATCTGTTGGCTCAGTATAGGAGGTACCATTGTGCAGTAGCTCAGAGCAAATCTGGGTATTGCCGTGGAGGTTCTTGATATAACTATAGAAGGCTTTGTGATTGTTGCTAGTGTCTGCTGCAATTCTGCCTTCATAGCTGGCTTTAGAGGATTTGATGAGGGATCTCAACATTTTGTTGAGGCTAATAAGGGAATTTTGCCAGTCTTGGGAATTCACCTTTTTCTACAATAGTTTCTTACTTCTGTTGTAGAGTTTATTAACGGCAGGGGACCGCCAGACTGGCTTTCTTTTTTTGGAGGAGATGGTCTTGCTTTTGTTGGGTATGGCTAGTTCCATGCATTTATGTACGTGTTTGTACAATGCATTGGTGTATGATTCGGCAGTCATACAGCTATTTTCCATTGGCATGGGTGCCATGAAGTCAGCCAACTCTGTTTTTAGGAGCCCAAAATCAGCTTTGGAGAAGTTTTTCAAGGTGGTTACCTTTGCGGGGTGTGTGGGTGAGATTTGGATTTCCATGGTGATTAGTTTATTGTCAGATCTGACCAGGGAGGGATTGACTACTGGTGTAGAGCAATGGTCGCCCTTGTTAGTAATAACCAGCTCAAGGATGTTGCTTCCTCTAGTGGGGAATCAGAATGAGCTGGTCCAGGGCATTGGAATTGATTAATTTTAGGAAGCATTGGGCCAGTGTATTGGTGCTTGAGTCATTTTCCCAGTTGATGGAGGGATAGTTGAAGTCTCCTAGTATGAGAGTGTTGAGTTGGACCTTGACAGATTCCAGGGTGCTTAGGAATGTGAACTGAAGACCACAGATGAAGTATCCACTTAAAACACCAGTTTATTGCACCTCTAGCACTTCGGCAACCGCCTTCAAGGAGTTGATACTCCTTGAAGGCGGTTGCCGAAGCGCTAGAGGTGCAATAAACTGGTGTTTTAAGTGGATTCTTCGTCTGTGGTCTTCAGTTTTATCTTTTCTTTTTGGTTCGTGTAGTGCTTAGGAATGTGGAGTGAGAGTCTAGTGACATGGTTGGGGACCTATAGCAGGCTATGACCTGGATCGCCATCTTACCCAATGTTAGTTGTACCTGAACTATCTTAGATGCATTATGCTGGGCTAATATTCTGGAGATGTGCATATCCTTTATGAATATGGAGACACTACCGCCTTTGGAGCTGTGGTCCATGTTTTGGGGCCAAAAGGTGTGGAATGAGTTATAGCCTGGTAGTGCAGGGGTGCTTTCTGCCGCTTTAAACCAGGTCTCCATTACAGCACAAATGTCGACATTCTCTATTTTGAGGAGTGCTTCGAGTGAGTGCATCTTGAGATTTAGACATCTAGCACTGAGCAGCATGACCCTCAGATAGAATTTATTTATAGCTGTTACGGTGGTAATTTGGTATTTGGGACACCACCTAAAAAAGGCACTATAGGGGTGGCAAGAGCCTTAGCCAGTACCCGAAAGCCCAGGGGTGACAGATGCAGGCCATTTCTGGCAAAGCATCGAGGTCTGTCAATCATGTCATCCCAAGCAAACAGATACTGGATCCCCTTAGAATGACACCAGAAACTTAGCCAATTGTTGAAGTCAATCATTTTTTGTTTGTACTGCGGTATCATTCTGCTTGATGGTAGGATACTGCTCAGTGCTAGGGTCATACCTGCCTGGGCCACATAATCTGAGAGCTCCACCATGTCTCTTTTCATGTAGTCCAGGGAGGTGCACGTTAGGTCATTCACACCCACATGAAAAATGACAGAGTCATACTTGTACTTGTTGTGGAGTGACCTGAGTGCGTATGTTATGTGTCGGATTCTGGCACCAGATAGACAGCTGACTGTTACCTTCTCCTTATTCAGCCTATTGAGTGGGACATCTGTGTGCCTCACTATTGCGTCACCTATGATTAGTGTATTGGGCAAGGTGTTTAGCCTTAGGGATTAGGCTGAGGTGCACACTGTTTAGGTGAGCTATGTGTTCTGTGGTTTGTGCTGTGTTGTGGTGGTCGATTGCATTTATGGCTAGGAGGTCACTGCTGTTTAGGTAAATTTCTATTGAGAGCATCTGTGAAGGTGGATGTGTGGTTTGTGTTTTTATGTGAGAGATTTGATGGTGGGCATTCCAGAGGGCTATGTATTCCATGTGGTGTGGTGCAGGTGTTGACCTTCTCCTCTTGCCAGCTAGTCCGGTCTTGGCTGGAGAGTACATAGCTTCCAATTTGATGATATAAGTGCATCTCTCACAAGTCTGAGTGTTGCGAGGTAAGAGGAGAGGGTTTTATGTGTATAAGACGCAGTTGCTAGATTGCTTCAGGATGCCCAAGTGCACCAGGTTAATAGGAGAAAGCACAGGGAACTACCCTTTAATCATGCCAGGAGGGGTGGTCATAACTACTAAGTACTAGAGCTATTAAATAATCAGCCCTGCCAAGTGTCAAACCCAGGAGCCTGTACACTATAGTCAGAGCAATGTACCACTACACCATTTGAGTGTTGCTGGAGCAAGTGTTTTAGCATATTTGTGATGTCATTTTCATCAGAATGTGGGATCCCACTAAAGAGACATTTAGAGCAAGGCTGAGTGTCATTCTTACGTTTTCTAACATGGCTAAAGAATAATTTACCATTTTCTTCAGAAGTTAATCTCCATTCATGGTTTCTTTTACTGGTCCTAGTAGTGGGCTATCTCTTGCAAAACAAACAGGATTATCTATCATCTTGTCCCAGGCTGATACATATTGGATCCCCCTGGAATGCCACAGCTATTAAGCCAGTTGTTAAAGCCAATTATCTCCTCTTTATACCTAGGTATCATTCCTGGTGAAGGAAGGCTTCCACTCAGGACCGGAGTCTTACCTGCATCCATCACATGCATAGAGTTCTGATATGTCTCTATGCATGGTTCTTAGGGTTTTGAATCCCAGGTCATTTACTCTGACATGGGCCACTACCATGTCATAGCCATACATGTCTCTGGAAAAGATTCCAAGGGACCTTGTAATGCCTGCAATCCTGGCTTCCATAATGCAGCTGACAGTAACCCCATCCTAGACAAGCCTGGTAAGTGGGGAAACAGTATGTGTAAATCCTGAGTCAGTAGTTACTAATGCATTCTTATCAGAGGCTAGTTCAGCAATATTTGACTGGTAGTAACTACACTGATGGTGACTTGTTGTAGGTGTGTATGGAGTAGATCAGTTGAAGGACTTCTTCTGAGGCCTATTTTTACAAATTCAAGAAGACTTTAGAAAGGATCTTTTTACAGCATCAATGTATGACATTTCAGTGTGGTCTATCTGAAAATGTGGTAGTGGTTGAGAAGAGGATGTGCCTTATGTGATACTCATTGTGGGATTGATGTTTCTGAGAGCAATGGCTCCAAATTATAGGTGCATAGGTTTTTACTAAGCTTACAGTCAAAGGATACATCAAGAAACTCAGTCACATCACCCAGTACTGTGGGAGTCTGCCAAAGTCCCCCATTAAGAAGATTTTCTCCACATATCCCCAGTGAAAATTTACTTTTACTCACCAGTCATCCAGACTTTTATTAAAGGTCACTAGGGCAGTATTCTGCTTTCTTCATAAATGGGATATAAGTTGGGCTGGGTATCTGATATGTCATAGGGTGTTGTGTATGTGGTAGTATTGGTTTATGTCTCCACAATGGGTGTTTGCTTTATCACTGGCTGTGTTTATGTGAGGGAGGGGTCCTAGCTTTGTCAGAGCATTGAAGGCTAAGCATTACTATAGAAGTCAGAACATCTATGAATATGATGCAGGTGAGTACTATGTGAGTCGCTAACAAAGTCAAGAAAATTACCATTGGCCACACACATGCCAGATGAGCCTGAAAAATGCTGTAGGATGGCATGACAGTTTAGAGATGTGCTTTCAACATGTATAACAGCCTGTAGAGTAGGAATATAAACAAAAAAGAATTCCCAGTGCCAGATAATAGCCACCTAGTACTTTACTCTCACCTTCTACTACTTCAACAAGAAATGTAGTAAAATAAAGTGTAATATCACATCCCAGAAAGCAGGATTTAACCTACACATAAATAATACAGGAATTATTCATGCTAGGATAGGATGAGTCAGTGGGTCAGTAATACACATGGTGGGAAGAGTACAACGGTCAAACTGAGTGTAGATAAAATACTCAATACTTGGCACACAAGGTAAACAGACACTGTACCATATACTGGCAGTTGGCACAGAGATTGCAAGCTTTAGTTCCTGTGGTTCAGGGTTTGATTATTTCAACCCTTAATTGCTTACTGTGTGACCTTGAACAAGCCACTTAACCAGACATTGCTCCAAGGTCACCCCTGAAAAGATACTGTGTGTCCAGTGGGCCTACTTGGTTAACAAATAGGTATTATTATGGTTATATATGAGGGGGAAGTGAGTCAAATTGAATGAAAATTTACAAATGGCTAAACTGTTTATGTATGAAATTCTAAGATCCCAAAATGGTATGGTAAGAACCAGTCCAGCTATGAAATAGTCTTTTTATAACTATACTTGTATGTAATATTTTATTTGAAAGTTGGTTAACAACACTCACTTGGTGTTGATTTTTAGTGTATGTATCCATATTTGGAAGCAATGCTTTGATTTTATAGAATGTAAAAAATACATTTAATATACTGCATATGTCTTGTAGCATAATGTCTGCTGTAGCATCATAGTCATATCTGCCTGGGTACTGAGGAGCACTTAATACACTTGGAAATCTCCAAAGGGTTGTTGCATAATTTCTGAAATAAAAAGGCTCTTTCCATCAAGAAACAGCTATTGTTAGGATGAAAGGATAATAAAACCTAATATAGTACATACAGATCTCTTTTTATGATGCAGTCACAATTCAATTATACAGCTGGAAATGAGTGTTATGATGAATTATGTTCCTTGCGATGTTTGCTTTTTACACAAGCACTTTATATTACTCTCTGTATTTTTAAACTCTAGCACAGTATATTAATAATTTCCCCCTGCAAGGATAGGAACCTGGACAATGTTATCTAAGGTAGATGAACCCATTGTCAAGATTAAGCAAGCTAGCAGGATCCTGTAAGAAGCACACACACAATTCATTTTTTTTCATTTTCCTTTGTAAAAATATAAACTTCAGCTTCAAAATGAATGTATCTATATTACAGAAAGTTAAATGAAAGGTGTTGTAGAAGAGCTAGATATTAATTAATATATGTAGGTATCGATTATACAGCGAAGGGAGGCAGACAGGAAATTAAAAGTGATTTTATAAATCTTGAGATGTAAAATAACATTTATTTAACCTCCAGATTTACCTCTAAAGAGATACTGTCTTAAACAGAGCATCCCGAAAGAGACAAAGAAAGATAATAAAGGACACTAAATACCTGGACGGCTGATATTTTAAAAACGCTGTTAAAGAAAATCTGTCCAATAAATATTTACACAGCCATGAAGCCATGACTTCAAATGAATTAAGAACAGAATAGCATTTTGGACAAAGGAAAAGCTGACATTCTTATCAGTCTTTTAAACCAATAATATTGTAAGAATAGTTACAAATTCAGGAGAAATGCAAGCATAAGCTGATTAATAGTATAAAAAGACTTAATAACAGCCCCAGAGACATGTAAAATATATCAACAATAAGCTCATAGAAATGGGAAATGTGGGACCACTACATGCAGAGGAGGAACAATGTTTAACAGAAGGCAGGATCTGAATGAGCTATGTGATGGCTGACTGACAATGACTGAGTATATTAAAAGTGATGTATAATGTTTGCAGTTACACTTGTGTTGGCATTTGTAAGGTATAATGTTTGCAAATGAGATTTTGCCGCTATGATTTATTTTTATTTATATAAATGTAAGATTGTCTGTGTCACACATGATAATTTAATAAAGATGTTTCTTGTAAAAAAAAAAAAAAAATAAGCCAATAAGCTCATAGAAAGACTTAATAAGCAGACCCAGAGACGTATAAAACATATCAGCAATAAGGACATCTGGACCGGCTTATTATGTGTTAATCATCTGGCCAGTTCTTATAATGTGTTAATGTTCCACTACTTTATCCTGTTTAAGTAAATCATTAATTTTTGTATTTCCTTAGCATTTTGAACAGTCTGATAATTTCAGGTCTCATTCTTCTGCAAGGAGCCTACTTCAGGCCTCTGCTACCCCCTAAGTGGTATATAGTGATAACTAACCATTGGTTGTTTCCTTCCTTATTAAAACCCTTTAATAGCTGTAATTCCTTCTTTCTGGACATACTGTATAATATACATACATATGTACACAAACGCATATAGATAAGATAGATAGATACGTGAGTGCATGCAGGCATGCGTACATACCTACGTATGTACATATATACCTACGTAAGTACATATATTCCTCTCAGTGGCTCAGTACCTGTTTACTTATTTTTCATAGGTCATGCTTAACTGTTCGATAAATTGTTTCCTCATTTTTTATTTCTGCATTATATGATATAGTGATGTGTGTGATCTCAAACTGTATTCCATTCTGTAAGCTATGATTGTGCAACATCTGAAAGAAAGAGTGAAATAAATATTTCTTTATTTTTATGATTCTTCTTTCTCTGAAGAACAGAGCATCTAAAGAGATGTCTTTGTAAAAAAATACTGATTTTCTTGTTTTGTTGTTGAAAATTGCACGAAAGTACCTGACTGTTGAGCATATGCATTTAAATGAATTGTGTACTTAAGTTAGTCGGTTCAGGCAATTGTAGATTAGCAGATGTGTTTGAAATAGTTGGGTTTTAATCAGACATAGTGGAGTTAATCTCTATAAACCCATCTATTTTATATGTGTATATATATATATATATATATATATATATATATATATATATATATATATATATATATATATATATATATATATATATATATATGTATATATATAGATACAGATATAAAGATATAGATATGTGTGCATGTGAACATGTACATATATGAATTTATGACACACTACTACCACTAACTTTAGGCACAGTTTATCTGAAAAGTAGTGCTGTTTTGTAAAGGGTTTTCCATAAGGTAAAAGGTAAGGATGGGGTTAGAGAACTGGCAAGGTTAAGGTTAGAACACCTGACTAAGTATGATTTGCAATAGTTTGCTTCATTCATAGACTGATTTGCTAATTGAACTGATTATTAGTATGTAATCCATCACCACATATTTATTATAAATGTTTTCGTGATTGAATTGATTTAATAGCTTCATGAACTGCAGCAGAAAATAAGAGTTAGTATTTACTCACTCTCTGTCTAAAATTACAAGAAGCCAATCAGTGTAATTTATTTAGCAGCCACTATTCATTTTGCATTTTAGTACATTTTACATTGTAGGCAGAGTGTCACTTAATTTTGGGGGATTAAACCAAAAGGAGTATAGCGTTGTGAGAAATTTACCATGACACTAGTTCTGTCAGAGAGGGGCTTGTTTCTGTTTTCATTTTCACTGAGTCTTTTCACCGTGATTTTCAGATAGTCCACAGAGTTTCTGTAATAGTACAACACCTCCATCTCTCTTCGCATCATATATCTTGCTTGATTGCCCATTGAGATTCACTCAGTGAGTTAAAAACTAATCTGCCATGAAATGCCTTTCAGTTCTTCCAGTGAGGAGCTGAGTAAAAATAGTTTCTGTATGTCAAACACCACATAGCATAAGGAGATGTGGATATGTGCAAGGAGGCAAAATAGTCAGCAAGGGCCCTATTAGTGGACCTGTTGATGAAGAGTGTGGGTAGGGCAAAATGAATGAGGGATGCAGGACAGGTTTTAGGAATGCATCAAGGGTCTCTCTGGTAGGTCTAAGGTTGAGGTCTCCCATAAAGCTAGTATAAATCTTCTAGAATGACTATTGCTGTATTCATAACACTCAGAATAGATGTCTTCTCAGTGTTGATGTTTATTATAGGGAGATAACTAGTCCCAAGATGTGTCAACTTACTGCTGCAACAAGAAGTCGTCACTGTCCAGTGACTATTATTTTGCCATAATATGACCTACCAACCCCTAGGAGGAGCCATATAATGAACACCAACAGAAAGGGAATTGCATAATGAAGGGAGAGAGTAACCAGATTAGGTGCATCACTAAGGCAATGGAATATGATAGACAGTAGCAGGGAAAATCTAGACAAGCAGTAAAGCTGAACTGATTATTTGTACCATAATTACTGTCTCAAGGGGAAATCAGAGTCCTCATCCTTTCAGCAAAGCTTGTCATAAGCAAGTGCTGTAAACTCAAGCGTTGGACCAATATTTATCCAGAAATGGTTCAGGAATAATTTTATAGAATCTTCAGAATGAGCATCTTCTGTGGCTGTGAGTCTGTAGGTCCTGTATGATGCCCACTGTCAACTTTATGCAGTTCTGCAACTCTAGATGGTATTCATATTGTAGACAGTAACTGTTAAATCCTGTATAACAAGAGTATCAGACATGCTGTGACATCACTACAGACTAAAAGCAAGTAACCAATAAGGAAAGGGCTCATATGTTTGAATTTGAAATTTGCATTGTATTGAGATTCTACAAACGTGATTGCCATAGCCACTGTATTTCTTGTTTATACATAAAATCATCTAGTGATTTCTTGAAAATAAAGGTGAATGTCGTTTAGCTTGGAGTGGTAGTTTGTGCCATACCTCTCAAGTGTACCTCATTACGAGGACCGTACCTCACTTGGGGTCTTAAAAAGTTCCAGTTCCTCGAAGTTCCTCAAAGTACCACATTGAAAGACTCTGTCACACATTCAGTGTTAGGAAATATTTTAAATGAAATTCATTGTAAATAGAAATTAATTATATTAATTCATTAAAAGATCTTTATAAGTAAAACCTGCATACTTTAACCATCCTATGACTACTCCTAGTTGAAGTTATTAGTAAGCCATTAGTATGTGTTCCACATTTTGCCCATTTGTTCCACATTATGAGGGCTAGTGTTCCTCATTTTGGAGATAGAAGGTTGAGAGCTATGGTTTGTGCCATAAGCTCAGTAGACAATGAGTCACAAACCAAACACTCGTTTTTTTTTTTTTTTTTCATTCATTCATTCATTTCCTCACATCCATTTTGTCCTGCTTAGAGCTGCAAAAAGAAAAAGCCTATCCTGGCAACCCATGTATGAAAGGCAGAAAACAAAACAAAAACACATACACATATACTTTTTTCCCCTGGAAAACCAACAGTGCCTTGAAATCCAGACATAGCTCACCAGTAAAGAGCCTATCTAACACTGAGTACAGTTCAGCCTGCAAAGGTTATATTTTAAAATCGACAATTTTCTTGAAAGGGAGTCTTTGCACTTTATCTAAATGTACAAGATGTTTCATTAGGTAATTATAAGCAGCTACACTTCACTCTGCACCTAAGGAAATCAGTGTGATGTGGAGGGACACTTCATTCTATACCTGAATAAATCAGTGTGACATCCAGTGATAATTCACTCATTACCTGAGTAAATCAGTGTGACATCCAATGACAGTCACTCTGTACCTAAGTAAATCAGTCCAACATGCAGGGACACTTCATTCTATACCTGAGTAATCAGTGTAATATGCAATGCCACGTCACTCATTACCTGAGTAAATCAGTGTGATGTGCAGGGACACTTCATTCTATACCTGAGAAAATCACTGTGATATGTAATGACACCTCATTCTGTACTTGAATAAATTAGTGTAACATGCAGGGACACGTCACTCTGTATCTGAGTAAATCAGTGTGATGCAAAGTGATGCTTTATAGCTGAGGAAATCAGTGTGACATGCAGTGACACATCACTTTGTACCTGAATAAATCAGTGTGACATACAGTGATATTCACTCTACAGCTGAGTAAATCAGTGTGATGTGCAGTGACACATCACTTTGTACCTGAATAAATCAGTGTGACATACAGTGATATTCACTCTACAGCTGAGTAAATCAGTGTGATGTGCAGTGACACATCACTTTGTACCTGAGTAAATCAGTGTGACATACAGTGATATTCACTCTACAGCTGAGTAAATCAGTGTGATGTGCAGTGATACATCACATTGTACCTGAATAAATCAGTGTGACATACAGTGATATTCACTCTACAGCTGAGTAAATCAGTGTGATGTGCAGTGACACATCACATTGTACCTGAATAAATCAGTGTGACATACAGTGATATTCACTCTACAGCTGAGTAAATCAGTGTGATGTGCAGTGACACATCACTTTGTACCTGAATAAATCAGTGTGACGTGCAGTGACTCATCACTTTGTACCTGAGTAAATCAGTGTGACATACAGTGATATTCACTTTACAACTGAGTAAATCAGTGCGACATACAGTGATATTCACTCTACAGCTGAGTACATCAGTGTGATGTGCAGTGACACTTTACTCTGTACCTAAGAAAATCAGCATGATGTGCAATGACATTTTACTCTATAGCTAAGTAAATCAATGTGACATACCATGACACTTTATACCCAAGTAAATCAGTGTGACATGCAGCGACACTTTATACCTGAGCAAATCAGTGTGACATGCAGTGAAACTTCACTCTATAGCTGGGTAAGTCAGTATGATGTTCAGGGACACTTCACTCTACAGCTGAGTAAATCAGTGTGATGTGCAGGAACACTTCACTTTGTGCCTTAGTAAATCAGTGTTACATGCAGTGGTACTTCATTCTCCAGCTGAGTACATCAGTGTGATATGCAGGGACACTTTACTCTGTACCTAAGAAAATCAGCGTGATGTGCAATGACATTTTACTCTATAGCTGAGTAAATCAATCTGACATGCAGTGACACTTTATACCTGAGTAAATCAGTGTGACATGCAGTGAAACTTAACTCATTAGCTGGGTAAGACAGTATGATATTCAGGGACACTTCACTCTACAGCTGAGTACTTAAGTGTGACATGCAGTGAAACATTTATTTCTTTGGTTCATCTTAATATTCCCTTTGGTATTTCCAGGCACCTTCCTAATGAATGTGGTTATGTGTAGATATGTTATCAAGGCTAATTTTGTGCATATGTCCTTTATGGTGGTACATATTCTCAGTATACAACTGTGAGTTTTATAAACAAAGATCACAATATTCTTTATAAAATTCCTAATATGCATTTCTTTATGCTGAAATTGAGACTTGCTACAGCAACATATGTGTACAGTGTTGAGACCTCACTGATAAATAGTTACAGCTGTAGCTGAGGGAGCAGTGTTTGACTCCTTGGCATAATCTGCATATTTTGTCACCCACAGCTGGTCATATGATTTTAGTTCTGAAAAGGATATATTAAATAGTCAATGGTCTAAATCTGAGACCTATGGAATTCTATAGGTTATGTTCACTGAACTGTGCAGTACACAGCCCACTCAAGAACTCATACCAGTGTAGGATCTACAAGTTTGTAGAGCAGTTAACTTTTAATTCTTTTTAACTGTCACACATCACTACATGTATGACATCACTGATATGATGATATGTTCTCTGATTTGCCCCCAGACATAGTGAAACGAGTTAAATGTGCCCTACAAAGCTTTGTGAATAACAATCATGTACAAAGTGATAGAATTCCATCTGAATGGTTTAAAACCTTGCAAAACAGTGGCAATGTAGTGCAGGGGTTAGAACACTGATCTAGTAAGCCAATGGTCATGAGTTTAAATCTCAGAAAGGCCTCTGCTTGTCCTTTATGTATTTTGTTCAAGACCCTGAGAGGTGTGAGATACAAGCTTTTCATCAAAAGGGGAAAAAAGCTTTTATTTACATTCTGTTTAAATATTTCAAGTCACACTTATAGTGACCTGTATGGTGATACTTTTTTGTACTTCTTTGAATTTTATCCATGGTTACCCAAAAAATGTATCTGTTTGCACTTTTTTATTTTGTTTGTTCTAGGACCTTAGTCTCGTATTTTCATTTTTAGTTGTGTGAAGAGTGTGTATTACTCCTGATTTTAGCATTGTTCTCACATTGTGCTACACTTCTATTTCCAAAAGTAGAATTACCTCATTTAGTCCTTTATTATGAATTACTGGTAAATTTCTGTATAGTCTGGTGCCTTAGTCTGTGGTGGGATTGCAGTAGTGGCAGTACTGTGAACTCTACTTCAGGATTTGTGCTTCAGTACTTTTTATAGTCATAAATACCTGCTTAAAGTTGCATTCCAGTAGCCTGCTGCCTTGTTCTGGGCTAGGATTGCACTAGTGACATTATTGTGAATTCTGCTCCAGGATTTTTGCTTCAGTACTTTTTACAGCTGCACATACCTGCTTAAAGTTGCATTCCAGTGCCTTTCTGTTTACTTTGATACTGTTTTTTCTACTGTTCTTTGAATCTGCCTTACGCCCCCCACTCAGACATTAAGCTAAAAGTTTCTAAAATTCTAATAATAGGACTAGAGCTCCTGTTTGTAAATGTTCTCCCACCCTCCCATACTTGTATTGTTGTGGTCTTAAAAGTCTGTGTCTCTCTGGCTTCCAGCCCTTATGGTAATCTGACTTCCAAACTCGCTCCCCACCTATTCCATTGCTATTGTCAAGTGTGTAACCTATTTAAGTACTTTCCCATGCATTGCTTTCCATATATCCATAATACTAAGTGCTCACCCAGCAAAACAATATTGCACTTTAGTAACCCTCCCGTGTTACAAATTCTCTCCAGCACATTAAACAGCACAGATCAAATGTTAGCACAATCTAACCTAGTGTAGTGGCAAACCCCAGAGACTACCCAAAGACACCTCTGTACTACCCAGTCAATGACCTGCTATATACAGGTCTGGACAACATAGATATGCAATTTCCAAATGACTCCATAGACAGCTTGGTAAATATGGGCATCCTGGGACAATGTAGCAATTGTCTCATGTTCACAGACAGACATTTACTTCTTAAGGAAACAAACACAGTATGTGAGAGATGCACATACATAATTTCACTGTAGGCAAAAATCTCACATACAAACAAGGTTGTCAAAAGCACGCACACACACACACACACACACACACACACACACACACACACACACACACACACACACACGCACACACACACTACATCCACCACATATAGCGTCTACTACACACATAGACCAGCCAATGCTGAGGCACTAAAAAGTCTTCCAAACCCTGAAGACCTCCTAAGCCTATAAATAGCAATGCCTTTCCTCAGTAATCTCTAAAGTACTCACCAAAAGCAAAAGCAAACACCTACATACACCTACACCCAGCGGAGCCCCAACAGCAAAGCTCATAAGATAAGCCAAGACATACCCAGGACTCTTTCATAGGGGACTCCATTATACAACATACACAGATGCCCCACTCACCAGCCTGAATAAGGAGAAGATAATGGTTAGCAGCTTATTTGGAACCAGGATTGGCCAAGTAAGTCACTACACTGCAGGTACCAGTATGATTCTATCATAGTCCGTGTGGATGTTAATGACCTGACACTACTTCCCCGGACTATATGAAGAGAGACATTGTTGCTGTCTATGAATATGTGTCTCAGGTAGGTATGTGCCTTGCATTGAGCAGAATTCTACCTTCACCAAAGATGATGCAACAGTACAGACAAAAGATGATTGACTTCAATAACTGTTATAGGTTCTGGTGCCTTTCCATGGTGATTCAATATTTGTCAGCATGGGAGGACATGGTCAGCAAACCACATTACTTTGCAAGGGATGGTCTGCACCTATCTCCCCCCTAGCCTTCTGAATACTAACTAAAACTTTATTCACCCCCCTTACAGTCTTTTTTAAGCAATGCCAAATTGACTAACCTGCCAACATAGCAAACAGGGGTGAGAGGTTGGCATAATGGTTAAGGTATTTACTTTGCAGACATAAGGTGCAGGGTCTCACATGGGGTAATTGGCTATGCTTAAAATGTCGCACAAGGGCAATTAGCCTAGTATGAACCTATGAACCTATGAGCAGAACCTAAAGAACCTTAAGGTGCTACTTTTCAGTGCTAGGAGCCTAAACCAGAAACTTCATGTCCTACAAGCTCTCCTCACTCTGGATAATATAGACATGTATCCCGTTACTGAGGCATGGTTTAAATCTACAGAAAGTACTCTGACAGTGCAAGGCTTCAGTGCTTTCAACACATTTAGACAATCAGATGCACAGACAGGGACAAATGGTGGAGGACTCTCAATTTATATTAGTAACAAGTATAACTCTAAGTTTGTTAAACAGGACAATGCCCTGGAATTTATCCACATGCAAATCACCATAGACAAAGTCCCATACCATGTCCTAGCAAGTTACAGGTCACCCTCTATGTCCCTAGAATAGCATAGCTTGTACCTAGACCTGCTGAAGATATTCACCATTAGGCAAAATAAACTATTCATGGGAGACTTAACTACCTTGTATAGACAGGGAAACATACACTTCCTCATACTCTCAGGCATGACAATTCCTGGACTTTATTAACTCATATACCCCTGATTAGATAGTTCAAACACACTAGACCTGTTACTCACAAATATGGGAGAGAGATGCACCCGTCCCCAGTGTCACATCCCCACTGTTGAGGTTGTACCACAAGGCTGTCTCTTCTGAAAGAAAAATCAACTCTGTAACCCCAGCAAATCCTGTAACAGTTAGGAATTACTCCAAAACAAACTACATCCTATTAAGTGATAGTTTGTCAAAATTCCCCCTCCCACCCCTCAGGTCATGGCAGCCTGTGTGGAATTGTTCACAGACACCTTATAAAGCCATGTAATTGGCTGTATACAGGTGGCTGTACCTACAAGAAGTTTAAAACACTCTAAAAACAAACAACACTGGTGGAATCCTCACCTTAATAGGGTATATAACAAAAGGAAAAGTCATGGCTAAATCAGGATGAACAACTCCCAGAATGACAGGAACTTTCAAATTAAACTAAACAGGAAACTAAGAGGGATAATTAAGTCAAAGAAGGCCAGTTATGAAGTCAAGATAGCCTCACAGGCTAAAGACAACCACAAGGCCTTGTACAGCTATGTCTGAAACCTCAAAGGCAGCACACATCAGTGTGATGAACTGGTGATCAATGGTGCCACCTTCACTGAGCACAGTGACACAGACAATTTGCTGGCTGACAGACTCAGCTGAAACATCACCCCCACTCCCCTCCACCTAGCCCCCCCATAAAATACCAACAAACTCCCCCAACTATTAACAGGGAGCAGATCCTAGAAGCGCTCAATAAGGCCAATAACACAGCCTCATATGACCCTGACTATATCCTGGGATGCATCCAGAATAGCTTAAAACATGACCTATCAGGATCACTAATAAAGTCCAGGAATTGTCACAAGTCACTTTTCAACTATAGCATCAAAACAGGCTTTGCACCATAAGAATGGAGGACTGCAATGGATCTCCCACTTCACAAATTTTGGCAATGAACCGACCCCGGAAACTACAGACCTATTTGTTTGACTAGTCTAATATGTGAAATGAATCATCATGGAAATGATCAACAAAGACACAGGCAACCTTCAGACACTGGACCCAACCCAGTATGACTTTGTCAAGGAAAGGTCATGCTTACTAAACCCGATGGACATTTATGAGAAGGTCGCCAAGGCAATGGATGAGGGAAAATGATGCATACAACCTACCTGGGCTTGGCTAAGGCATTCAATACAATATCCCACTTAGGTATAGTTGACAAACTCACCAAACTGGACATAAACCCTTACATAACTCATTAGATTGGCAATTGGCGCATAGACAGAACACAGGAAATTAGGATTGGTGATACCACCTCCACTAATAGACTGTTCACCAGTGAGGTACCTCAGGGCTTCCTGCTGAGATCACTCCTATTTGGCATCTACTTCTCAGAGGTAATGGCTAATGTCAATGGCCTTTGGTTGACCAAGTTCACAGATAACTGCAAATTGGGAGCTATTATAAATTCCCTCATGACACAAACATCTTACAAGAGTGTTTAACACAGACAAATGACTGGTGCCAAAGTGATGGACTAAACCTCAATGCCAAGAAATGCATTATAATGCCTTTTGGGAAAACTGACACCCAAGCTAATTACTCCATCTAAAAGATACCCCTAACAGATGACTCAGTAGTCAGGGATCTGGGAACATTAGTAGACGGTAATCTGGCCTCTGACCAACATGTGGTCAAGGTAGTAAGAAAATCATTCTATTTCGCCAAACTTATAAATAAGGGCATGGCATGCAGGTCCAAGAAAGTCATAATGTAAATTTTTTTCAGCCCTTGTCAGACCCATAATTGAGTATAAAGTCCCCTTCAGCGTGTACCTGATCAGACATATGCAACAGCTGGAACACCCACAAATGTTCCTTATCGGCAGAATCCAGGATATAAACTCATTGTCCTTTATCGATTGCCTTAAAGCCCTGTCTCTGTACTGTCTCCTACTGGTTTCTGAGAGGTGATCTATGGCTAGACAGGTGTATGTCTCAGAGGATCTCCATGCTAGGCCAATGACCACAAGGGCATTTTTAAGCCTAGCCATGGACCCCAAATCTCTGAGAAGTTCTGATACCCTTGATAAGTATAGGCACGGGCCTGGGAGATGAACCATTTACAGGTTACCTGTGTCCATTACAGACATAGGTGTCTTACCAGAGATGAATTTCCAGGTTATCATCCAATTGTCCAAGTTGTATTTGCATTAGGTTAGGAAGAACTCTGCTTCACATGGATGGGGAGCCTGTTTCATAAACGGGGTAGTCTGTAGGATATACAGCTATCTCTCCAGCAGGTCCTATTTATATCACAGGCAAGGTTTAAGTCTTTAGAATGAGTAATTCTGGTGCTGTTTGTTTTGTGGATATGCAGGAGATCCATCAAAGTGGGGCCTGACAATGCCCTGTATGCCAGGCATAGATCTGCCCTCAAAAGCCTGTAGGGGACAGAATACAGAGATAGGGCCTTGAGGCGGCCTGCATAGGACATTTTACCCTGTGTTCTTTTAGTGAGGAACCTCTGTGGACATTCCAATTGTTGGATATGCCTGCTTAGGTACATACCAAAGGAGGGCATTGTACTCAATGATAGGTCTGATGAATGCCGAATATAATGGAACAACGACTTCCTTGGACTTAGATGTCATACCTTTTTTTATAAGTTGCACAACACAGAATGATTTCCTCACCACTGTAGACACGTGATGGTCAAAGGCTCGATTACTATCTATGTGTGTCCCTGACTACTGGGTCAACTCTAAGAGGTGTGTTGTCAATATGATAGTTACCAGGGATAGACAACCTCACAAAGGATACTATTATGCATTATTTGGCATTTAGTTTTAGTCCATGGCTCTGCCACCAGTTGTTTGTCTGTGTCACCCCCTCCTGGAGAACATATGGACAGCACAGTGGTGCAGCAGTAGTGTTGTCTCCTCACAGCAAGAGGTTCTCCAGTTTGATACTCGGCTGGAGTGCCTTCCGTGAGGAGTCTGCATGTCCTCCCTGTGTTTGTGTGGGTTTTCTCTGGGTATTCCGGTTTCCTCCCACGTTACAAAGACTTGCCTTTCCCCCGGGCTTCCACTGAAAATTGGCTTTGTTCCAAGTCAGCTCTATGCAGCTATTAACATGCTTGTACAGGGTTTCTATGAACAGTTCTGCATAGGCAGCAGTGTTCTCAGAGTTTTGCCAGGTTCTCACATAAAAGCAGGAAGTTAGCCTTAGAATAGTTCCTGAATATTCCAGGTTTAGATGGGGGTCCAGGTTTTATTTTTACTTCAAAGGAGACCATTTTGTGGTCTGACCTTACCAGGGAAGGCATTACAGTAGGGGGTGTGCAGCAGTCTCCCATATTAGTGAGGACCAGCTCCAGTATGGTTGCACCCCTGGTTGGTTGGCCCTTATTAAGATACTGCCCTTACTAACATACCCCCACCTTCCCATGGCCTTCCCTTGACAAAGCTACATAACCTCTAGAAACTTCCTAACTACCACACCCCCTGCTAATAAATGCCCATGATATATAGGGACACAGCTGGGTTGGATTGCACAGCTAAGCTTATAAAGGCCCTGGTGGTCATGAGCCTAGTATATACCTATGAACCTGTGTTGCAGTTTTGCTTGGAAATGTGTCTTCCAAATTAAGAAAAGACAGCCATGGTCATTGGATTTTAAAAGATGAATTTAAATTCTAATCCTAAAAATGGGAAATGATAACGGCTGCTCAAATTATCAAGCAAGTGCACTTGTTTCACATATCAGCAATGTAATGCTCAAGATCCTGCAAGCCTAAGTCCAGGAATCTATGGTCTGATAACTACAAGCTGGTTTTAGAAGGGACACGTGAACACAGATTAAATTACCAACATCTTTTGAATAATACAGAAAACAAATGTGTTCCAGAAAAAAAATGTTTGCTTTATTGATAAATGTAAAGCCTTTGACTGAGTAGACTATAATAATCAGTAACAGTTTTTTAAATAAAACAGATACAAAATCACCTTATTTGTTTCCTGAGGAATCTGTATTCAGAGTAATAAGCAACATTAGAACTGAATATGGAATAACAGTTCTTCTGACAACAAGGCTGTATATTGTCACTCAGCATATTTAATTGTATGCTGAATGTATTATGCAGAATCCTGGGTTAGACAAATTTGCTGGTGAAAATATTAACAACATGTGATATGCAGACGATACCGCTCTGATGGCCAAAAGTGAGAGAGATATGAATAACCTGTTGATGAAGGTGAAAGCAGAAAGTGCAAAAACAGTTTTTTGCTTAACATAAAAAAATCTAAAACGTCTTCTTAGCCTGTCAGTTCTTTACAGCAGACGATGATGAAGAAGTGGAGGCGGTTTCAAATTTTATTCTGGGGGGAGGGATGAAAGATCTTTGCAAATGGTGATTGTAGTCATGAAATTAAAAGATACATCCTTCTTAGAAGGAAAACTATGACAAATCGGGGCAAGATTTTAAAGAGCAAAGACATTAGATTGACAATAAAGGTCCATATAATTGATTCAATGGTTTTCCTGATAATAACGTGTCTGTAAGGGTTGAAGTATGCGTAAGGTTCTGTGCTGGAAAATCAATGTTTTAAATTGCGATGTTGGAGAAAATTTTTGAGACTTCTGTAAGCTGCAAGAAGATCAAATCAGGCAATACTTAAAGGAAAATACTCAGACTGTTCACTGGAAGACCTGATAGTAGAACTAAAAGAAAAATACTTTGGCCAAGAAAAGAGAAGACAGAATTCACAAAAGAAGGCACTCATGCTAGGAAAGGTCAAAGGAAAAATAAGAAAGGGACAGCAAAGGCTAAGCTGGATCAATGTAATTACTGAGGTAATGAACATGATTATGCAGAAACTTAAAGGAGCACCGGTTCTGTTGGCATAAGGGATAAAGCCCTATGACCACAGTGATTTGAGTTCATCTAGTGGCTTAGGTGCCTGATGGCCCTGGACTGGTGAAAAGGGAAGCGTGGTGTGGCTTTCTTGTTTCAGCTCCCTTTGGAGAAGGAGATATGGTGTATGTCCAAACAATTGTTACCCCTGTTGACTCCCTGGTGGAGACCAGAGATCTAGCAGGAGTCCACCACATGAAAAAACAAATACCCAATGGGTAGTGTGTGTGTGTCTTTCGGCTTTTCCCGGTTAGGTTGAGTGAACTCCGTCCGCTAATGATTGGCAGTAGAGTTTAAACTTGTAAAAACAAAAATGAACCACAAACAACAGTGTAAATCCGGTAGCCTTTTAATGCTGCTCCACACACTAAGCACTTTCACCATAAATCAATGGCATCATCAGAGTGAATGGTAGCTGTTCCCAAACTCCATACATACACTTCTCAATTACTTATTATTCAATTAAGAATGAAGCACAATCATCTTAAAGCTAAACAACATACAAAAAAGAACCATACATAAAATACAATTACAACCCACAAATACAAATCTTATAATAAACATAAAAAAGAAAAAGACTCAAATATTTTAAGTATTTCTGCCTAATATAAATACACTAAACTAAATCAACAACAATATAAATAAAGGCCATATATTTAAATTTTAGTGGCTCGATGTTTCAAAACTGGCCCTATAGAAATAAAATCATTCAACCCAGGTGATGTTGTTGCATCCAAAATGACCTACCACTTATATTCCAAAAGTTCCATTTTTAATTTTTCATCGTCATCCCTTTCATTATGCAACACCCTATCAATTACAAAAAATAGAAATCTCTTAAAATTAGTACATACAATGCTGTGCGTATATAGAGCATTATGGGGGTCTCGGTTTCTAATGGCCCTTAGGTGTTCAACTCTCAGCCTACGGATAGTTTTACCTACATAAAAAGCGCTACATAAAAAGCGCTACAGCTGGTACATGTAGCTAAATACACCACCCTCTGAGTGTTGCAATTAATCCTACCTGGACATGAAATAGTCCTGTTGTAACTCGAGACACTTACATAAGGTCTTTTATTGATGAATCTACAAAACTTACAAGTCCCACATTTATTCATTTTGGAAAGAGTATATCCAGGTCTATGTCCTTCTAAGAACCCCTTGATATTTCTCCCCCTTGAGAAAACTACTTTAGGGAGACTGCCTAGAACACATTTCAATTCTCAGTCAAAACATAGATCCCATGCTGTACGAATGGAATCCACTATCCCATGTATTTGATTGTTGTATTTAAGGACCAATGCCCCTGAATCTAAAATACTATGGTTGTTAACTGTTCTCTCAAATTCTATGTTGTTCCCCTTAAGTATAGATGAAAAAGTAGTATCTCTTTTACTTAATACCTCATTACGTATTTTAGTCAACATTTTCAGGGGATAACCTCTATCAAGAAACATCCCCATCAATGTATATAACTCTTGTTTCAAAACTTGGTTGTCGGTAATAAACCTTGACAGCCTGACCATTTGACCCTTTACAATACCCTTACATTTTATTTTATTTATTTATTTTATTTTATTTTATTTTACATTTGTTGACTGGGCTAGTCTAGCTGGATATATGCCCATTTTCAATAGAGGCCCGGGGAGAAAAGCTCCACACATTTCAAATAAAGTTCACATCTACAGAAATACAAATTTAGAATGCTAATACATTTTCTGAAAAGAAAAGAGAAATAATATGAGGTTGTAAATTTATAAAGTACATATAAAGAAGGCTACACATATTTGACTAGACTTAGTATAATTAAATGAAGTTACAATTAATTGTTGGTAAAGAATAATAGCTAAGAAAAGAAAAAAATATAGTATAGATGTAGATAAGAAAGGAAGATAAAGGAGAGTGAAATGGAGAAGCAGTTAACTAATACATCTAGAAGTAATATGTGACATTTATTAGAAAATCACGTAATAAGTAAGACTGTGATAGAGAGGAAGCATAGTAGTAGTTAAGATGAAATAGTTTCAGAGATGAGAAGCATAGTAGTTGTTAAGATGAAATAGTTTCAGAGATGAGAAGGTAGGTTGATTCAAGTAATAAGGGATAAGTTGGTCAGTCAGGTTTAGAACAGGGGCACATCCAATGTGTCTTCAGGAAGAGTTTAAGTTTATTTTTAAACAGAGTAATAGAGGGAACTGTGGTAAGTTCAGAGGGAAGTAGATTCCAGGTTTTTCCAATAGAATTAGAAAAAAGAGAGTCTCCAGCTCTATTGTTTGATTTATTGACATATACAAGAAATTTTTGTGAAGATCTTAGGGATTTCAGGTTATCATAGGGGTGAGTAAGGTTAGATAGGATGGGTGTTTTGGCAGGTTGATAAAGTATTTTGTGGACGATGGCCAGTTGATTAAATTTCAGCTGCTGCTGTAGTTCAAGCCACCCTAGATGCTTTACAGTAATAACAGTGGTGTGTTCTGTATGGGTTACCTGTGGCAAATCTGGCTATGCTATTATAGGAGTTTTCTAGTTTCTTAAGGTTATTTTTTGACAGATTGGTAAATATGGGTGAGGCATAAAGAAGGGTGGAGATTAGATGTGTGTGGGCAATAGTTATTCTAGTTGCAGGAGTGAGGAAGGATTTGATCCTATAAAGAGAGCCTATTTTTTATTAGTAGTTTTCAGAATGTTGTTGATATGGGCATCAAAGTTTAGGTTATTGTCTATGGTGATACCTAGTAGTTTGGTAGTTAGATCTTGGGATATGAGTGTACCATCATTGGATGATACAGTGAAGTCTATTGGGGGAGATTTACTGGTAGGTGTAAAAAGGAGAAGTTTAGTTTTTTTAGGGTTTAATAGGAGACAGCGTTTTGTAAACCATATTTCTACAGAGTTAAATATGTCTTGAGAAAGGGAGTGAAGTTCTGATACAGATGTGGCTGAGCATATAAGTGTGGAGTCATCCGCGTATTGTATACATGTAGCTTGGGGAACTACTTGGTGAAGGTCATTGATGAATATAGAAAACAGTTGAGGGCCCAGTATGGAGCCTTGAGGGACACCAATATTAACAGGTAGATGGGTAGAAAGAACGTTGTTCCAGAGCACAGCTTGATGTCTGTTATTTAAGTAGGAATGGAACCATTTTATAGCTAGTGGGTCGAGAGACAGAGATTTGAGAATGTTTGTGAGTATAGTGTGATTTACCATGTCGAAAGCCTTGGACAGGTCTATGAAAAGTGCAGAGGAGAGCTTGTTAAGATTACGGTTGTTATTGATAGTGTCAATAAAGGAAAGGAGGGCAGTAGTTGTGCTATGGGAAGGTTGAAACCCATGTTGGGAGTTGGAAAGCATGTTATTATGGAGAAGGTGGTCAAGCAATTGCCTGTGGATACATCTTTCCATGATCTTAGATAAAGGAGAGAGTAGGGCTAGGGGATGATAGTTGGAGAGTTCAGTGGAGTCTCCCCCTTTATGAAGGGGAATAATATGAGAGACTTTCCAAAGTTTGGGGATATATCCTTCAATGATGGTTTTATTGATGAGAATGGAGATGGGGTAAGCAATAGATTTGGCTGCTATCTGTAGGTATTCTGAGGGTAGTCGGTAAGCAGAAGGTGTACATGGTTTCAATTTTTGGATAAGGGTGAGAATAAATGCTGTGGGGACAGGTTGGAAGAGAAATGGAGGAGGTGGGTTAGAGACAGAATTAGATGTTGTTATGTTTTGAGGAGAGAGCTGACAGGCAAGAGTTTGAATTGCTTTGGTGAAAAAGGTGTTAAAGGCGTTAGCAGTTTGGTTAGGATTGTCTTTGTCAGTGCCTTGAGGGTTAGGTGTGATAGATTGACTTGGATGTAATAATTGATTAATACTTAACCAGAACTTTTCAGGTTTATTCTGGTGGGTCTGCTGAAATTGTAGGTAATAGTTTTTTTTATCAAACAATATAGCTTTTTTTTGTTTCATTTATCAGTTGTTTGTAGTTTTGGAGGTCAGCATTGTTTTTAGTTAAGCGTGATTTATTCCAGTATTTATTTCTGAGACAGATTTTTTGCTTGGTTTCCTTAGTAAGCCATGGAGCAGATTTAGTTCTTATCCTGATAGAGTGGGTAGGAGCATGGTGGTTGAGTATGTTTAGGAAATGAGTATTAAAGTAATCAACAGCTTCATCAAGAGAAAGGTGTTTTAAGGGGGACCAATTACATGCTTTAAGTTCACTTAGGAATAGATCTAAGTTGAATTTTTTCTTGGTTCTAATTGCCCTAAATATGGGTTGAATGGGTGGATTGGTTTTGAGCCTCATAATGTAGATTAGTGAGTGGTCGCTTATGTCATCAGGGAGGGTTCCGGCTTCATAAGTCTGGGGTTGATTATTAATAAGTATCCAATCTAAAGTGCTTTCTTTCTTATTATTCTTGTTTATTCTAGTAGGGGAGGTAATAGTTTGGGTAAAAATATAGAGATTAATATGGTTAATGAGGCAGTTGTTATTGCAAACATTCCAATCAATGTTAAACTCGCCTAGGATTATGGTTTCTTGGGGAAGGTTTAGAGATAACCAACAAAGGATGTTTTCAATGGTAGTGATGTTATTACCTGGAGGAACATAGATGCAAATAATATAGATAGATTTGACTGGGTTTAGCTGAAACTTGGTAATAAGTATCTCAGCATTTGAGTCTTGAGGAGGTTTTTGGTTAAAGATGGTTATTTGAAAATCATATTTGATTAGAACAGCTACTCCACCACCTTTCTTGGTTACACGGTCAAGACGTATGATGTTGTAACCAGGCAGTAAAATTCCATTGTCTTTTGTTACTGGTTTTAACCAAGTTTCTGTTAGACAAATAATATCAAATGAGTAGAGTTCCAAGAGAGCATGGAGTTGTGTTATTTTATTATTAATGCTACGTGTGTTGAGGTGAGCTATTAAGAGTGAGTTTGGAGGACTTTTAAGTGGATGAATGGTAGAGGGGTTTGGGTTAACGAGTTGAGTGGTAATGGAGGTGTTTGGGCCTGGGTTTGGATGAATGTCTCCATCCTTTAGGGAGTGGAGTAGTGTTAGATATCGATTATTAGTGTATTTACTGAGAAGAAATGGATACCTTCTGGAATTAGGGAAGTTATATCTAATGTGTGCTGTCCTATGGTATTTAGGTAATAGATAGTTGGGTATGGATGTAATGTTGAAATGGTAAGTGTGAGAGGCTAGTGAAGAAGAGGTAGATTGTTTAGTAGGGTATAGCAAGTTTGTATATACTGGGTGCTCATAGGAGGTTAACAGGTAGGCAAGAGTTAATGGAGGTAGAAGTGTAAGTATGAGTAACATTTGTAAGTGGTTTATGGTGGAGGGTTTATTTATAGACATGGTAGATATAAATTATAACTATAGGTGCAGTGGTAAAGTTGGTGGGGTCAGGAAAGATAAAAGAGAGAGATGGGAGAGATGGGAAATTGTTGAAAAAAAAGGCGGGAAAATAGAGAAGATTATGTGATGGAAGTGTGACTGTGATAGGTGAAATGGAGAAGGGGTGTGGTTTGATAGGTATAAGGTTAGGACCTCTGGGGTGGGTGGAATTTGGGAGTAGGGCAGGGGAGCAGAGTGAGCCCGCAGGGCAAACAGAGCGGGTTAGAGCAAGTAAAAGATGAGATCCCAGAGACAATCAGAAAGCTACCGATTGTAGAGGAGCTCTAGGTAATTCCAGGTGAGTGGGAAGTATTAGTACAATAATTAGTTAACAGAGGATAGTAGAGAGGGGAAAGGGAATATAGATAATAGCTAATATAGCCACATTGATGTGGGGGATGACAACTGTTATAATGGAGCAATGAATTGCTATGTGTTTCCTTCCTAAATATATTGCTCTCAAGCCCTTCAAAAGTTTTTGTTAATCCAATGTCCAAGAATTCAATTGTTTGACTGTCTCACTTACTGGTAAATTTAAAGAAAGGTGTTGTAGTATTAAGGTATTCTACAAATATACTAGCTCATTCATAATTACCCCTCCAAAGTACCAGGACATCATCCAAAAATCTATTGTAAAGGACAATTTTATCTTTAAATGATGAATTCAAAACAAATTCTTCCTCCCATTGGAGTAAAACCAAGTTGGCAAAACTAGGGGCATGTTTTGCCCCCATGGCCACACCTAAAACTTGATGAAAAATTTCTCCCTCAAAGGACAAAAAATTATTTTAAGTACCATATCCATAAATGATGCCAATAAATTTATTTTGTCACTACCTAAATGTCCACTTTTCACTAAACTTTGTGTAAAGTAATTTATACCATCCTAATGTGGTATAACCGTGAACAGGTTGACTATATCAATAGTTAAAAATGACCACTCCCTGTCATCATTTTTTATTGTATTCAGCCTTTGTAGGCAGTGCCAAGAGTCTTTCAAAATGTGTTGAACCCCAGCCACCACCCGCTGTGTGCCTTTATCCACAAACACTGCCATGGGTTCAGTCTTTGAGCCCTTAGATGACACTATAGCTCTAAATGGAGTGTCATTAAGATTTTTGTGGATTTTAGGAATACCAAACACAGTGGGGGTGACTGGGTGTTCCACATTCAAAAATTATACTCTTCACAATTTATTGCCCCTTGGTATAATGCATCTAAAAAGAATAAATCTATCTTATGGTAGGCTATGTTCAATTCATTCTGAGAAACCCATAAATAAGTGGTGGGGTCATCAAGTATGTCTTGCATTTTAGCAATATAGTCAAACTGTGACATAATGACTGCCCCTCCCCCTTATCGGGCTTCATAATTCTAAGTTCATTACAACCTGCCAGTTCAACCAATGCATTCCTTTCATCACTGGTTAAATTGCCGACATAATGAGCATTTTGTTTCACTTTAATAACATTCCGAACCCCTCCAATACACATTTTTTTTCAAACATTGCAACATTACTATTGGATGGTGGTATAAATGTACTCTTTCTAGTTAAACCACCAATTGTCAAATTATTTATTACATCAGTTCGATCTTTGAAAAAAAGGGCCAAATTCAACTGTCTAGTGTATAACCTTATACTAGAATAAACATCAATAACATTGAAATTGTATTCTGGAACAAATGAAAAACCCATACTCAAAAGGTCGTGGTGAGTTTCTTTTATATCCATGGCACTGAAATTATATATGTTGAATCCAGACTTTTTAAAAACCTTACAAACGGGCATACAATTTCCAGAATTCCACAATAAATCATCTAGAACACACGACAAATTATTGTCAAAAGTGGAAATGTCCATATCATTATCAACAATCAATATATGTTCTTGTTGTTGGACCACTGGCCCTTCTCCCGATAGTTGTTCTCCACTGTTGTGGTTGTTGCTGTTGTTCTGCAGCATAATACTGATTTTGTTGCACCCCTTCCCTTTTGTTTTGTAAACGTTCCGACCTCCTTAACTATGGGGATCGGTCTAAAACACATTGCTATTCTGTATCTATATCATCCTCCACAAATTCACATTCATTGTAGTTGCCATTTACATTGTTTACATATGTCCGTTCATCAACTTCGGTGGTGGTGCTGTGCTAGCATTGTCACCTCACAGTAAGACATTGTCCTGTTCAATTCTCAGCTAAAGCATCCTCTGTGTGGAGACGTGTGAATGGGCGTACCTTTGTTGAAGGTTGTGCGATAGGGCCGGCAACTCGGCATGTAAAAATCTAATGCCAATCATTAGCGGACCGGAGTTCTGCTGCGGTGACCCCTAACCGAGAAAAGCCGAAAGACACAACAACAACAACATATGTCCATTCATCCCATCTAACATTGTTCCCCTCCACCTTGTTCTTACCAAAAGAATAGGCCATATTGTTCTTATATTCATGCATATCCCTAGATAATTTTTTGATTTAAATTTTTACACTTTTGTCTACATATTTCTCCATATTGGTCAAAACATTTTGATACCCTTTAACATGTTGAAAAAACAGTAGATCATTGACAATACTTTCATTAAGAGAAACAACTTCTTTTTCAAGTGCCAACAACTTACTTTGGTTATTTTTAATAATAATGTCCATCATTTGTAGCCCCGTTCTGTCAAACAAGTCCACAAGTTCTTTGTAGGCCTGCGACCCCTCTTCTATTCCATTCGGTAGTTTCCATGATCTAAGTCCTTTCAGTACTTGTTTCAGTGCCGTAGATTTTGTTAAGAAGGCGTTATCAAGCTGCAGGCCTCTAAACGTCCGATACATGCCCTCAAAGCAGTCCAGCTGTTGTTTAATGATTAAGGTTGTCCTTCCCTCCACATTCATGCTGGAGTTCAGGAGTGCTGGCTTTAAGGGGGCAGAGTAGTCTTGAGCGGTATGTCAAGAGAGTGACATACCCTAACTGACACACATTGCAAGCTCTTCCCTGCGGCAGTTATGGTCATACACAAAGGGGTTTACGCCTTACAAAGTTAAAACAACCTGGCCTCTGATGGATGATGGCTTTATTCTCTGCTGCTTGGGTCTTGACACATGGAGGAATGAATGAGTTGTCTGTGACAACAGAAAGAGGGAGCCTGATATTCACTGAAGCCTGCTAGCCACTGAGGCAAAGAGGGAAAAGGGTGTAAATAAAAAAAGCATTTAAAGAAGGAGCTAAACAGGTCTAGTGAAGCCCATGATGCTACAAGAGTCAGACTCAACTAAAATTATAAACAATAACTAAAAATACCATCTTCATAAAGAATCATCGTGCAAATGTTTTAGGGACACTGGTTAGCTGCATCTGGCCTCCATGGCTCTTAGAGAACCGCTTATGTTCTGTTCATTTAGAATTTTTATTGGTTATTCCAACCATTTCACTGCTAATATTTAACAATTATCACAAAAATGTATGTTTTTTGTAGATATATCTTTGTGAACTTATTGTATTCTTGCTTTGTGGCTTCCTTTGCATGGGTCATGGCTGAAAAGTGTCAGTGACCCCACCTACTAACCCAGTTATCAAATAGTAAATAAATAAGTAAATAAACCTGCATTACAGAGTAAGAAAGGTAATGTAATTTAAAACAAAACCAGAAAATCAAAGTATAATTAATTGTTAATGTGCTTTTTTGTTTCAGGTTAAACTCTCTCTGAGACAAAGTAAAAGCAGTTAACAATACATTGTAGCTTGATTTCTTCCCTCCAAACAGTTCCTATGCTTCAATTAATTGTTAAATAATACATGGCTCCATATAAGATTGTCTAAGATGCTTTTGTTAGCTCCAAATATGTTGTGAGAAGAATCACCCCAGGATTCAATAAAATCCATGTAGGTTACTTGTAGAGACTACATGGATACCTGTGTACACGGCCATGGTTCCCCCTCGGCAGCGTACCATGCATATTAATCATAGCGTGCTGCCAAGGGAGATCATAGTAACAGGGATATTGAATCCATGTAGGCAGTAGTGTAGAGGCTGTCCCTTGGTTGTGGATTGTTGAAGGAGTTTCTGGACAGATGTTATGTACAGGATAAGAATTCCTGTAATGTACCCTGCTAGTGTAGCTATATGTGTGAATTTTAATATGTATTTTATTTTTGTATATTTTTTTTTATTTTGTTAATGCCCGTTTGCACAGGGAAGAGCACAGCAGTGCCGAGCTGTACTTACACATACACAGCTGACACCTGACAGACATCTAAAAATAGAAACTGGATGTAATTAAGTAATTATTTATTTTGCTTTCTTTTAATGCCTGTTTGTGTGGTGCAGAACGGGCAGCAGCAATGCCGAGCTGTGCTTACACATGCACAGGTGACATCTGCTAGACATCTAAAAATAGAAACCAGATGTAATTAATTATGTGTTTTTGTCTGTGTGTTTTTATTTTATTTTTTTGAATGGCTGGTTGCGTGGTGCAGTACCTAGCAACGCTAACAGGTAGCTTAGTAGTATATGTGAAGGTATACTGGTTTTCTTACTATCCAAGTAGCTAAATAGGTAGAGTCATGGCCTAAAGTATTATAGGCCCTAGGTTTGCATCCCCAGCAGTCAAACCTTTTTACATTTATTGCTGTGGAAATGTGTTATGTGACTTAAAGGGTGGTTTAATTTAAAAGCAAAATTGTTACATTTGGAAAAGCTATGCGGTGCTAAGCACTGTTTAAACATGGTCAATGGCTACTCCTGTTTGCGTGTTAAGCTTCACTGAAACATGGTTGTGTTTGTTTCCATGTTGCTCAGTTTCACTAAGCTGGTTTGCACAATGCTAAGCAATGCAGCCCTTTTTTGATTGTTACAGTATGACGTGTAAGGATGGCAAAGCCTATATTAAGACCAATAGGCAAGAATTCTGCAACATTCATTGGAGTATTAACCTGTCGATATGCCTGGTGGTGTTGGTGAGGGTGCGCACTTTCAGGCACAGAGGTGGGGTGTGCAGGATCCAGAGTGTGTTAAACTCCAGGTCTGAAACTATGAACCCTAGCTGTTGCAGGGCACTTACCAGGGCTCTGAATGTAGATCTGATGCCTGGGATCAGTTGGCCAGGAAACGTATCAGTGCTACTGGGATCCCCTGCACTGCTGAGCAGTGTCATCACCACTGTGACAACCTGAAGCAAAGGAAGAGGGGAACCTTGGATACCTGGGTCCAAGAGGCTAGAGCTGGGCAAACCTCCAGATATGTAAGTATGTTTGTTACTACTTTACTAAAATACAAGCTGAATCCATGCAAAACTGGTATGCATAATGGTGTGCTTCTCTTCCAACAGCTGCAGCTGAACAGCTTGCAACATCCAGTCTCATACTGGACACCTGACCAGGATGTGCCATGAATGTGGCAAGTATGGATATTTTCTGATAACTGTAGTGAAATAAACAATACCAATAATAATAAGCAATAAGGTTTAAAGCAGGATTGTGGTTTGATAACTATGGTGTGCAAATAACTGCAGTAGGGCTGTATCCACTGCATTTATGTTCTAATGTCATTGCAGTCAACTGTAAAAGTGAAATAAATAAAGACTGAAAAGGTAATTGCTTGATAAATGTATTGCATAACTCACAGTATGCTTCAGGGCTGTCTTCAGGCCACTGTCAGTCAAATAATGTGCTCTGTATTCCTCCCATTCCAAGAACAAAGTATATGGGTGAGGTAGCCCACATTCTGGGCAGATATTATATGTACACTTCACAGATTCTAAGGAGCAATAACAATAAAGTGTAAAGCAGGATTGTGGTTTCATAAGTAATGTGTTCAAATAAGTGCAGTAGGGTTGTATTCATTACATGTCTGTTCTAATGTCACTGCAGTCAATTGTTACATTATGTGGACATGTCCTCTGGAGTCACAGCTTTTGGGTTCTACTCCCATATCTGCCAACTAAGACATGATGGCTGTCTAGTCTATTTAATGTACGCAAACATACCTCTCAATTGTCACGATTTTTTGTAATGTAATAACAACTACCCAATCTGTCTGGTCCATGATGAGCAGAAAAATGATTACCTGGTATGCAATGTATTTGGAAATCCGTTTACAGAACACATTGGTAGTAATGTACATGCACATTATGTAAAACAGTTCCATGTAGTTGTACACCTGCATTTGTTAGTGCTTGGCCTGTACTGTCCCATGCTAACAGCTTGAGAGGTATGTATGTGCTATATTATCTATAGAAGAATTTGAGTCACTGTACTCACAACTGACACTGAACACCTGTAAAAGTATGCATTAGTACTCTGTATATTAATATCATCTGCAACATCTCATACTGGTTTGCTGTTAGCATACTTACTGTTATATTATTTATTGTTATGTTCCACATAATGTACTTTAACATGTGTTTGGATTAATCAATATTATGTTCCATTATGTTAATACTAACATTGGTTTGGTTATTACTAACCTTATCTTATCTTTATATCTAATTTACTACAGAGAGACAAGGTATGCCAGTTCCAGGTGATCCAACTGCCTTGACTCCTCCAGCTGTGACACCAGGGCCTAGCACGTCTAGGCCACACCCTGGTGGTACCCACTCTCCTGCCTTTGCACTAACTGTGGCATCCAGTAGTTCCACCCCCACAGGCTGGGGCTGCGTCCCCCTCTGGGACTGGTGTTGGAGGGGGTGTTGTCATCCATGATGAACTGCCAGGATTGGTGTGCAGGATAGTGTTCTGTGGTTTTGGATGGCACGTGTGCCATATGGAGGGTATGCTCACCGCCCTGGTAGGGCAGCCTTACCGGGGAGCCCAGCCCCCACCACTGTCACCCCAGGGGCAGTGAAGGAGCAGTGCTGACAGTCCAGTTGGTGAGGACTTGAGTCACACTGCTACCTTGTGAAGGCACCTGAGACTGGGATTTCACAACATCCTCCCCATCCAAGGTGTTCACCCCCCTCTTGTGTCACATGCCATCCCTGTCTGATGTCTTGCCTCTCTTGTCTGTCTGCAAAAGCTTCCTCACCTTCGCAACTTACCTCCCCGACATGTACCTATGTCCCTTCCCCAACATTCCACTGTCATGCTAAAAAAAAAAAAAAGGACACCTGTCCCAAAAATAAAATATCGTCCATATATAACTATCCATTTGGCACACGTGTCCACTGAACACATGTAATTTGGTCCAATTGACTTGAGAACACAGTTATGTTGTTCTCACCCCTCTCTCTTGGGGGGGTGACATTCCAAATTCATCTACAAATTCGGTCAAAGTACACAGTTGTTGCTGTACAAGAAATGGATGGCTATGGTTCTTTCCTATACCTTTCCTGCGAATACCTACCTGCCTTTCACTATGTTTTTCTCCCTGCTAGCACCCCATTTCACAACTGTCCTATCTCCCCATTTTTCTTTTCTATAAAGATTTTTTGTGCGACGCCGTGCATTGTGCAGTATCACTAAGCACAGGTAAATGGAGCTATATTTATATATGTGTTTTAAATGATAATAAACACATGCAAAATAACACCTGTCCCATATTTTGAACCCAAGACCATCACACCTGCAGACCACTGCATTAACCTGACATGCCACACAGCTGTTAATTAAAACAGATGGTTTAAGCAAAACATAATAATTGCAAGTTACCATTATTAAGCGTTTTTAAGCAGAGCTGAGCATCACACCGCATCTCACAAACTTGCTGAAAAAGTAATGGAAAAATTGGGAGTGTAACTTGGAGTCTGGTACAGGAGTATACCATTAGAAAGCCAGACACAGTCTAATGGATGCAACTGAGGTCTCTAATAGCAGGTAAATTGGCCTTTTTATCAGCAACATGTACAATATTAATGGAAAATACATGTTCAAGAGGGTCTCTGGTAGAGAAATACATCCCTATAAAGCCAGGCACATAATAATGGATGTAATGGAGGTATGTCACAGCCTGTATGTGTACACTTATACCTTCACAAATACACATGCTGTAACAGTGACTCAGTAATTCAGTTTGTTAAATGCTTTTCAAACAGTAAATTTTGCCATACATGGTCCTGGGTTTAAATCCAATGGTTTATAGCATTTAAATTGCATTATTGTGAAGCCATCAATGAATGACTAAGTCATGCAATCTTTATCCATTTCACATGAAATGTCTGCCTTTCAATGATGAAAGTCATAAGCCTGCAGATAGGGACACACTTGACATATCCCTATAGCAACACTATAAGTGCAGAAAGTGTCAGGTCATGCATTAATATGCATTCACAGAGGCTTTTATCTTAGGTAATGCAAATGAGGCCCACTAATATCAGAGTGCAGCACACAATTATTTCATAATGTTATTACAGATTAGTATAGCTGCACGACTAACATACACATATGGATGTCCTGCTAGTAACAAGGACTGCCAGGACACACATTCCAAAGAACTACCATAATGTAACACATAGCCTGACAGTTGCCCAAATAGTTGACATAATGGTAGATGTACCCCCTATGTTGCTCAAGGACAAAATAAACATGTTGCCTAGTACTCTGTTAGTGATACCATTGCCTAATATACTTACCTTAAACACATGCCTTTATTTGCAGTGGAATGGGTATACTCACTCTGGCTCTGCCTCTCCAACAAGGCTGCCACAGCTCCCACAGTAACTCTTACATCTTGTGGTCCGCCAAGGTGTTTACACTCTCTGACTATGCCTACTGGCTGTAGCATCAGCTGCAGCCTGTAGCACACACATCTGTATATAAAACAGCTGCTACAGATGTACCCTCTGTGATGACATAGTATCTTGACCCCAGTAATGTCCAGCATAACATATCAGAAAGGGATTCTATTACATCTTGTTCAGTGGTTGCATGCCATTGGCTGATTATACTGCAAGTCAGCTGTGTTGGCTTCAAGTAGCATTTCAGAACCACAGATTGGTTAAGAGTCAATTACCTGGCAATGAGAACCATGTTAAAAAGGCAAACAGCTGGCTAGGGTAACCAGTCCATATGAGACTTTCTTCACACAGTAAACACATTGCCAAAAACTTTATATACCTGCACATATCAACAGAGGAGTATTGTACTCCATCAGGTATGTAACCTTTTTGTTTACAACATGATGGATATGTGTGAATATACTTAGGGGGAATGGGGATACATCATTAAGCCTTTCTTAGAACTGTAATGATGACATGCCATTGATCTCCAGATTTGTTACACCTACAGAGGACATACAATACATTAAAGGATGGAATGTTTTTTTTGTCAATGTGGCACACTAGTCTGGTGGGAATCGGGAATGGCCCTTTATAGTGGTTGTAATAGTACACTGCTATTTGTTTGACACTGTTGTTTTGACATATTATCAGGGGGTTGCCCCTAGGGGACACACTGCAATGGACTCCTGTGTTTGGTATGTGATCATACAGCAGTATCTGTCATGGCACAAACGGGAGTAGCTGAGTATTGCTAGTATCTTAGTTGTATCCACAGGCTTAGTATGTTTGCACACTGTGGAATATGGCATGTGTGATCAAGCAGTGGATGCTGCCAGCCAATCTGTTCTTGCTGTATCTCTACATAGTGTACTTCCACATATGTGATCCTGACATGTGTTCCCATTTTGTTATCTTTCAGGAAACATGTATGCCAGATGCTGTGCCCCTTTTATGGATGCTGAAAACAATATAATCCTGGAAGGCCTCTGTGAACACCATGAACTCCTACTGTTCCGGATGAGGCAAAACAGGGAATAGCGGGTAGCATTGTGGGCTAATCTTGTCCATGATGTTAATGCCATAGGTCACCAGAGCAGGACATATGAGCAGGTTCGACACTGTATGACAGATATGATTAATGCTGCACACAGAACAGCAACAGATGTGGCCAGGGATCGTGGTGTCACCAGTAGAGTGCCTGCAGCAGAACAACCACTCTCAGCCACTGAGGAATTCCTGGTGAACCTAGGAACACACGATAGTTCTCAGGCATCCATCACACCATATATCATGGATGTGGGTGCCACAGTTTCCATGCCAGAGGAACTTCCAGGTAGGCTTAGTTTGATCAGCATTGGAATACTGTATCATTCAGTTTGTCAGGGTGTACATACTTTTACATGAGTGTCAGGTGTTTGCTCTTTGGGGAGAGAAGTTAACTGCAGTTTGAATATCATGCTCAGATTTTGACCAACATAACAATTAGCAAAGTAGCTACTGTAAATGTGAGATATATGGCCGTATTACCCTGTTATAGTGCAACATGCAGTGGTGTTTACATTACCTCTCCCTCAACTTTTCACAGGTCCATCAGGAATCAGACAAGGCTGTGTTCTGCTCCTGGTAAGCAAGGTCCATCAGGAATCAGACAAGGCTGTGGTCCTGCTCCTGGTAAGTATAACACTGTTTTGTTACAGATGTAGATTTACTGTAATGTATTCTCTAAAGTGTCATTCCCAGGCCTGCTGGCTGGATTGCTGTACTGTCGGCATGATTGCCAACTGCGCAGATATTTTCTGACTATACAAACTTTAGGGTCATACCTATGCCCTGTAGGTGTGACCACACTGATAGATGTGACAGTATTGTCAGGACAACAGTGTACCTCATTGTTGCTGATGAGATTGCTGTGTAAAGAGCTTTTATTTACAAGTAACTACAGATGTTTGTGGGAAAAGTAATGTCTTCATGTCCTACTATATGAGACTGGGGGTTAAACAGGTCTGTAATAGTGACAATGTATACAGCTTTACATATATTGAAACATAGTACTGCAGAGCATAATAATGCAGGTATTAATGTACTGCTTTTCCCTTTCTTATCACAGATGACTGTGGGGGGAGGGGGGGGACTTGGTCTCTGTCCCATACACAACTTGATGTCAGTGTCTCTTCAAACTCTGATGATGATGGTGACCATAGTGAGGCACAGGTGGGGATTTCAGGGGCTGAATCTGTCCCAGAGGTTTACATCCCTCCTCTGCCCTCATTATCACTGCACACAGTCAGTATGCCTACATGTACCCAGTCCCTGGAGGTCACAGATATCGGGCAGTCAGAGGGTGGGGACATTGAACAGGAAAGTGTGGCAGCTATGTCTCCAATAAGTGTAGACACCGGCCATAGCCAGAGAGCTGGTGAGGTTCTACACAGGCAGATTGATAGGGGTGCTCATAGGAGGCCAGCTGTCCTTCCACCAGCTGTTGCAGGCATCTCATCATGGATCACTCTGAATATGTTTTAGGTCATCATGGAGGCACAAGCATGTTTTGAAAGGAACTCCAAACGAATCGTCAGGGTTATGGATGCAGCACAGTCTGACATCTGTGACTGCCTCCACTGCATTGGTGATACCCTGGATCGGTTCACTGATACATTGGAAAGAAGGTGGTCTGAGACAGATCATAGAATATCTGTCTTGGAATATACATTGTTTGTGATAGAACATCTGGTTGGAGTTGAGCATTGGACTCGTGGACTTGGGTCAGCAACCCCATCTGTTGAGAGTCCACTTGACCATGCACATTCATGCTCCTGTAGTGGCAGTACATCCAGCGCTCCAGAGAGTAGTGTGCTGTCCACACCAAGATGTGGCAGGCCATGGGCTTGTGGTCCTGGGCATTCCCATGGAGGACACAGTCCCAGCAGGCAGCAGCAACCGTCAGGTACTAGCACTGCTTCTGACCTTGGGCATGGAGGTGCCAGTGCAACTCCTGGCAGAACCAGTTCTCATGTTCAGGAGTGGAGACAGTGAAGTGTCAGCTCTACCATGCATGGTTCAAAGCTGTCCAACATACACACATGTAGGGCTAGCACTGAACTTGAATGTGTTCACATACACACTCACACACCACTGTCAAACTCAGGTCACCTACAGACACATACAGAACATTTCCATGGTCTATCTTGCCTGCTTCCCTTCCTGACTCACACACATGTTTTCAACTTATTGGGTCAGCTGAGGCCTCCTGCACCCCCACACAACACCCTGTGCAAGTGATGATACCTGTACCACATCCCTGTTATCCTCGTCATCAATGCAGGGAAATGAAGCTATGTGTCTGATGCACAGAGTGACTATATAAATTAAAATATACTTGTGTAATGTAGTGTTGCTTTGCCATGCCCCTTGTACTGGTCACTGATAGGTACTAGATGCTGACATTTGTAATGAGTAAGCCACATAATATTGCATACCTTATGTTGTATAATGTTGTAATTGTTGTATACTTGTATGCTTACACAACGAAAGGTTTGCCATGGACCTGTTTATGGTTCAGTTTCAGGAGTCTGTAGGGGACACCTATGGATACACAGTGCCAATAAACACATAGGTGCCACAGCACAGGATGGAATGTCAGCATAGAAGAAATGTGTTTTCAGCAAGGTACAACACTATAGATGCATGGCTCCATAGGTTCATATATGTATAACAAGCTAACAAGGACAATGGCATCATTAAGCCTAGTCATGCATCCTTAACCTATAAAAATGTCTGATACTCTTGATAATTGTCACCAGGGTTTCAGCAGCTAACACATGAACAAGCTGTGGTGATGGAGATGACCCAGCTACAAATTTCCTGTGTCCATTACAGACATTTGTCCTACACCAGTTATGATTGTCTTGTTCTGCATCCCATTGTGTAACTTGCACATGATGTGAGTTACATCAGACGTGTGCTTCACATGCATGGGGAGCCTGTTACATATTGGGTGTAGTGTCTGTTTTACATATCTGTCTCTCCAGCATGTACTATTTATACCACAGTGACGGTGCAGGTGTATAGAACAGGTAATACATGTGTTAGTGCTTTCTTCAATAAGCTTGAGGTACACAGTGGGATCTGACACCTCCTTGTATGGCAGCCATACACATCCCCTCCAAGGCATGTAGGTGACAGACTACACATGTGTGGTCTTGACATGGACTGCATAGGATATGTTATCAACAATGCTTATTGGTTTACCATGGAACCTATGTGGCTGCTACAGTTGTAAGTTATGCTTGTGTAGTGGCATAGCAAAGGTGCCATTGCACTCAGTGGTAGCTGTGATGAGTGTCAAATACAGTATAACAATGACAGTCTGGGATTTACATGCCATACCTTTCTGAATAGGTTGTACAAAATTGAATGGATTCCCACATCTTACTGACTAGTGAAAGTCAAAGGCTACATTACTCTCTGTATCCATAAGTCCATGAGTAATAGCTCAACTGTATGTGGTGTGTGGACACTACTATATTTTCCAGGGGTGGATGACTTCCAAAAGGATAGTATTGTGCAGTCCTTGGCATTTACTATTTGTCAGTGACTCTGACAACAACTGAATGTGTGTCTCAGGCCATCCTGGATAACTGTTGTTCTCTGTGTGGGATTTAGTGACAGCTCCTAATACGTAGTCACCTACTAATGTAGTCAGTCAGAGGTCACTGACAGTGACCATAACTGCAGAAAAGGGAAAGGCTAGAAAGGGTACTCCATTAATGATGGCTGAGAGAAGTCCACTAGTGACTAGAGTCATTGTAGTGTAGGTCTACCCAATGCTATCTTCCCAGATTATGACTATCAGACACTTGGCTATACACCAGTTGACATACCACTCTGTAAATAACCTACACAGTATTCAGCAAGGCCTGCTGCCTAATTTTGTCAAACACCTTGTCAGACCATGGTAGGTTGAGTGACTCATATTCCTGTCATCCATTGCATAGTGTAACGCTCAGTGAGGTCCAAGTTAGGGTAGGTAGACATGATCTGCCCTTGAGCAAAACAAACTGTGTTAGGTCCAGTTTCAGTAGGTGTATGACATTGTTACTGAACATATCCATGCTAACTCCTTTCATGGCTTTACATATCAGACGAATGAGAGATCTGGGGACATTGCTTGGCACTTCATGCTAGTTGTCCTCTGTACAACTAAGTATTGCGGTTACTGTTCCAAGCAAAGAGTCATCCAAGGTGTCTGTACAGAGCACAGATAAACAATGGAGAGAAATGTAGTATGTATACCATGTGATGGTAAGGTGGGAGGTTTTACACAGGTACTCTGGAGGTGGACACTACTCAAGTGGTATGTACTGAAAGGACACAATTACCTTGTGAAGAATGCGGAAAACAGGGAAGTCCCCTGAATTGCTGGTGCCAGGCTACTACTAATACTGGTCTCACCACAATTACTCTGTCTCCTGGGATACCATTCTCCAATACTTTTCTGTCATCACACATAAAATATTACTATGAAGCTCATGATGACAAGCAGGACACAGCCTGTTTGTTCATCCACATAGTTGTCCCACGTCATGAAAGGCTCTGTAGGCTGCACATACCCTTCTCCAGGTAAATGCCTTGATTAGCAACCTGAGCAATCAATTGACTTCTACATGTATTATGCCTTCTGTTCCAGGGTTGGTGGTATGTCACTAGGGAACTGACCAGATGGTGATTAGGAGCACTGCTGCAGCATCACAGTATAGACACAGATGTCAAGGCTTGTTGTAACAAGTAGCACAGTGGCATGATCCATCGTAGGTGACAATTTCACAGCAATTCATGCATCCTACCCTTCAACAGATTAATAGTGGATATTTTATTTTATTTTATTTTACATTTGTTTACCAGGAAAGTCCGAATGCACACATGTCCTTTTCCAGTGAAGGTCCAGGGAGAAAAGCTCCAGTTAGTACACAGATATAAAGAATATGAAAAACAATAAACAAGTGGAACCAATACAAGACATCTTGGGCAGTTGGCAGTAGTTGCATGTAATAACCTGAGTCTGACTAATACAAATCTATAAAAGGACAAGTAACAGTAGTATACAATATAGTGGTATATAATGTGCTATGCCAACAAGCAGAATACAATCCAGTAGCACATTAGTGGAATTTTATGCACTCATGAGGAATTTAGACATTCAGAGAGTGGATAAGATTGTAGTACAAGTAAAATGCAATAATGAATTTCAGTTGAATGTAGTCATCAATGAAAATTGTTCGCTACATTCTCTGTACAATGTCTGCATGACATGGCTGTGAGGCCTACTGCAGAGGACTGGCCACCTTTGGCCAAAGTGTGTTCACCTGCCACATGTCCTAAGTATGTCATACTGTACAGTTATGTACCTGGAACATATGTCTGTGTTCCCACATCATGTCACACATCAACCAGTTTGCTGTCTGGTTGCTTGACAGGTATTGTACACTTGCAAGGCCAACATAATGTCAGCAAAGTTGAACAAGTCCTCTGTGCATGCATAGGCATCCACATCTTCCCTGCAAGGATTGCCTACAAACACTGTGCTTCAGGCTGTCAACCCCAAAGGTGTGGCAGCATGGCCCTAACTTTGCAGGACTTGCACAGTGTCCCATTTGTAGGTATGGTATTGGGACCAAGCCTAATGGCAGGATTATGGTCAATCCAAGGTCCACATGGCTGGCAAAGCATTGTATGGCACACTGTCAGGTGCTGTGTTACCTTAGGGGACCTACATGAAGGTGACATGTTACATTTCACCACCTGTCATGACTGCCTAATGATGGCATGCTGTGATGTACACAAAAGCATGACTGTATTGCTAATGGCACTATCAATGACTGCTCATGACATGTGGCAAGTGTACCAACCCCTCTACTCCTATGCCACAACAAGCACATGTGACAGACGTGACTGTACTTAAAACCTTGATTGCATTGTGTCTCACAAAGCAGACAGTACATATGGCAATGAGCATTTTGCCAATATGCACAGCTCATCTCAAGCACCACCGACACCCACATCACACACACCTGCATGTGTGCCGCTCCTTACCAGACACATTCCCAAACAACAGACACCTTAGAAAAACTACCTCTGGAGAGCACAGTACACATAATAGTGCAGGCACCACTGTCTCACCAGTCAAACACCTGAGGCAAAACACAAAATGAAACTATTATTCTTACGTGATTACATCGTGAGACACATTGATGTTCATGTCACCAGGCTATATATGGGAAAGGTCACAGTTAGCTGTCTATGGGTTCACATGATATGCCATACCACACATTGCTGCAGCTTAAGGAATATCAGGTAACATAATGATGACATCATATTTCCTGCAGGTGTGTATGACTAGGGACATACGTCACCGAACTGTATGCAGACACATTACTAAGCTTAGACATTCTGTGTCTTTCACGAGTGTGCCCATAGTTTTCAGCTGCATTTGACCCTCAGCTTGGATGATAGCTCGGGTTCCTATTACTTGATTGAATGTTTAGGTTAGCAAATACCTAAACGTCAATCTGGTGATAGCGAAAGCAAAAAAACATGAATGGCCGATTTAACACAGTGAAAGAATTCCCTTGGTCATTATGTGGATTTTTCCCCTTTCCCCACTGTAGAGCAATCTTGGAGTTGATATATTTAGTTGGGGGCATGTGTGGGGGGGTGAAGCCCCCCCCCACTTTTTTTTTTTTTTTTTTTGCAGCCAAGGGAATTCATTCCCTACATTAAATCAGCCATTCCCTGTTTTAATTTTTCAATATTACTAGGTCGATGTTTAGGTATTTGCTAACCTGAACCTTCAATCGGCTAATATAGATGCTGATAGCTCAATACACATGGAAAATGATGCACGTCAATAATTTCCTAAGCATGTGGTGTCATTGTAAGGGGATCCACTACACATCTGCCTGGGATGACTTGCTCAACAGATGTCAATGATTTGCCAGAGATGGTCTTCATTTCTCACCCCTAGGATTTTGAGTACTGGCCAAGGCTGCTGACACCCCCACAGTGCATCTTATAGGCACTGTTTGGAGGGAAAACTTTCTAATGAGAACATCTTTATGCAACATCAAGGTTATGCTACTATAAGCTGGGAATGGCAACACTAAACCCCACTATGTGGAAGGTGTCCCCACCTTGTAATATTCAGACATTTGTGCAGTCAAAGGCATCTGGTTCAAGGCTGTAGATAGCACCACAGCCATACCAGACTACATGTCCTTCCACTTGTTCAGACCTCAAACTGACAGTGTGCAAGGTAATGCAGGTGGTGTATACATATTCATTAAGGACAGATACACATCCAGATTTAGTAAAGGACTGTGATTTCCTGGAGACACTGCATGTGCTATTCACTGCTGGAAGGGCACCTAATCAAGCCATTGCCAGCTACAGGAACAGCTCCATGAATCCAGACACCCATTGTGCTTATTTGAATGTACTTGTGTCTATGGGTGACATTAAGTAAAAATCAACTGTGCTGCTTAGACGCACTGAAGTTCACTTGCCCAAAAGTTAGTCCATGTCCTTAACTACAATGCCCTGGACCAGTAGCGTGACATCCCAACAAGGGGAGCCAATGTAGTGCATCATGTGTTTACCAATATGGGTGACCACTGCAGCCCCCCACTGTGAGGTCCTCCCTGGTGAGATCTGACCACAGATCAGTCTCACTAAAACTATCAGACCTAACCCACCCCTTGCAGAAATTACAGAAATATACTTCAACAAAGCAATTTATTACTTCCTATGTGATGGTTTACATAGCTTCACTGCACCTCCCCATCAGATGGGACAGACAAGTATGCAGAGCTCTACACCCATGCATTATGTAAGCAGCAGTACAACTGCATAGACTCGGCTGTACCTGACAGGAGGAACATGAGCTCCTCATGGCACAGCAAACCTGCATTGTGGACAACTGCCATTAGCAGGCTGTACAATAAGAGGTGGACATTTCTGTGTGACAGTTGGGGTGAGGGTGCTCCCCTAAAATGGAGGCACAACCTACTCAGCTAAAACAAGCACATAATCACAACACAAAATATAAAAAAAAAACTAAAAGAAAATTAAATCAAACAACAGGCTGCAGAGCCTCTAAAAAATATTTTAATATTCTCTAGCTCCTCTGTCATAGGACCTTCAAGGAGTAACACAGCACAATAAATCTCATCTGTATATACAAAAAAGCAAATTAGTCAATAAAGCAATTAAACAATTTAACAATTAGAGCAAATATTTCCAATTAACTTCCCCATTTAAACCCCCAGGTATTAAAGTGTTATACTTAAAGATAAACAAATATTATTTTCGTAGGAGCTGTTCTTTTAAAGCAAATTTACTACCAATAGGTAAACTAATTTGGTCAAGTCTGGCTCCTTTCAATAACCTATAATCACTATTATATTCCTCCTTAAAATGCATTGACACAGACTTCTCTGTGCACTTGTTTTTAATGTCCCTAATATGTTCAGATAACTTAACCTTAAACATTCTTTTGGTTTCACCAATATAAAATAAATTACAGGGACATTGTAATGCATATACAGTATAACATGTAAAACATCCTGTTGGTGAAAATTTTATATTATTAATCATCTTATTACTATCACTATCTGATCACAAACTGCACAATCATTGCATGGAAAAGTCCCCAAATTACCCAACAGCATATTAAAATTAAAAAAAAAACAAGAAGCAAAAATCCACACCAAACAGGAACCCCAGTAACACCAACGAATAGGTATCCAAAAACACTGACTGAGGTATGGCTCCAGTTCAAAGAAAAAGGTAAAAAGCAATGAAAAATTCTTCAGTAGCAGAACTGGTTTATTACAAAGAGACACAAGCGCTTTCACCAATGCTTCATCAGGTGTACTCAATCAGATAATAACCACACCTTATATAGTAAAATCTATTGACATCACATAGCATGCAGTATAGTATTTAAAAAGACACACATATAAAAACACTTGTTAAAACATATATCAATATACATAAAGTGTATAATATAAAATATAAATACATATGTATGTTCACAAAAATATTGTAAGATACATAAAATAAAAATAATAATAAAAACACCTCATCTCTTCAGTCCCCTTTTTAAAAGAACTGGTCTGATATGTAGACTCTCATTTAACCCATGTCCAAAATTGGCCCTTAGCATAACAATCCATCTAGCCTCTATCTCCTCAGTTCTTAATCTGACATCACCCCCTCTGATATTCTCAGATGTTGTGGAAAGAACCTGAAATTTAAAAATGTGATTGTTACCTGTTCTACTGACATGTTTTGCTAGGGCATTAAAAATAGTACCCTTTATAATATGATAGACATGCTCTTTTATCCTTTCCCTCAGGGCTCGGTCAGTCTTACCTACATAGAAACAACTGCAGGTTTCGCAGACTGCCAGGTATACCACGTACATAGTACTGCAGGTGGACAATACTCTGATATCAAAAGTTCTACCTGTATCTGGATGTTAAAAAACTTGCTTTCATTTATATAAACACATTGAGCACATTTGCCACAGGGCTCTGTGTCATTCTTATCATTCTTTGTAGAACTGGACCTGGGGGTGCATAATCTCCTTTTCAAATTTCTATAATTCCTAAATGTAAATTGTGGTCTCAAGCCTACTACCTCTGCTATTTCAGGGTCTGATGTTAAAATATTCCAATGCTTATTAAATATTTCAGTATACATACTAACATTTTTGGAATAAGGAATGCTAATTCTTAATTGAGTGTCATATTTCCTAGGACTTCTGACATACCCTTCCGAAAAATAAGGTCTGGCTTTGGTATATCTAAACTGTCTAACTGTTCTCATTCCTAGCCACCATTTCTTCACTATAACCTCTCTGCAACAGTTCTAAACTGGTAGCACTCATTCTCATCTCATATTCTTCTGTGTTAGCACTCAGTCTGGATGCTCTTAAAAACTGATTTTGTACAACATTATTAAATATATAGTTAGGGTGCATACTGTCCCTAGAGAGTAAACCATTCACCAGGAAAGAGTGCTGGGTGAATGGTTTTTAGAACTATCGCAGAGAGGTTATAGTGAAGAAATGGTGGCTAGGAATGAGAACAAAGTTAGACGTTTAGATATACCAAAGCCAGACCTTATTTTTCGGAAGGGTATGTCAGAAGTCCTAGGAAATATGACACTCAGTTAAGAATTAGCATTCCTTATTCCAAAAATGTTAGTATGTATACTGAAATATTTAATAAACATTGGAATATTTTAACATCAGACCCTGAAATAGCAGAGGTAGTAGGCTTGAGACCACAATTTACATTTAGGAATTATAGAAATTTGAAAAGGAGATTATGCACCCCCAGGTCCAGTTCTACAAAGAATGATAAGAATGGCACAGAGCCCTGTGGCAAATGTGCTCAATGTGTTTATATAAATGAAAGCAAGTTTTTTAAACATCCAGATACAGGTAGAACTTTTGATATCAGAGTATTGTCCACCTGCAGTACTATGCACGTGGTATACCTGTCAGTCTTCGAAACCTGCAGTTGTTTCTATGTAGGTAAGACTGACCGAGCCCTGAGGGAAAGGATAAAAGAGCATATCTATCATATTAAAAAGGGTACTGTTTTTAATGCCCTACCCAAACATGTCAGTAGAACAGGTAACAATCACATTTTTAAATTTCAAGTTCTTTCCACAACATCTGAGAATATCAGAGGGGGTGGTGTCAGATTAAGAACTGAGGAGATAGAGGCTAGATGGATTGTTATGCTAAGGGCCAATTTTGGACATGGGTTAAATGAGAGTCTACCTATCAGACCAGTTCTTTTAAAAAGGGGTCTGAAGAGATGAGGTGTTTTTATTATTATTTTTATTGTATGTATCTTACAATATTTTTGTGAACATACATATGTATTTATATTTTATATTATACACTTTATGTATATTGATATATGTTTTTAACAAGTGTTTTTATATGTGTGTCTTTTTAAATACTGTACTGCATGCTATGTGATGTCAATAGATTTTACTATATAAGGTGTGGTTATTATCTGATTGAGTACACCTGATGAAGCATTGGTGAAAGTGCTTGTGTCTCTTTGTAATAAACCAGTACTGCTACTGAAGAATTTTTCATTGCTTTTTTACCTTTTTCTTTGAACTAGAGCCATACCTCAGTCAGTGTTTTTGGAAGCATATTAAAATTGAAATCTGGAAAAACAAAGCGACTATGAACTAACATAGCTTTCAAAATATGATCCCATTTATATGAAACATTTTGGCTAGATCTTGATTTTTTAATAAAAAATTCCAGTAATATTTCAATCCACTACTCATTCTTTCGCTTAAAATATTATACATAGTTAAAAAATACAATTGTTCCTTCAAATCATTACAAATAACCCATCATTTTTATTACCAGAATGTTGTTGATCACCCAATTTTAAAACTGTAGCAACAGCACCATTACTCACTTCACAACTATAACCTTGATTATAAAACATATTAGCAGTTTTAAACATCTCAACATAAGATTCCCCTTCATAACTACAAATACAAGATAATCTCAGCAATTCCCCATAAGGGAATGAAGAAACCAAATGTGTTGGACAACAGCTGCTTCCATGTAGTAATTGTCCCCATCTAGAAATTTTCGATGCACAGAAGTGCAAACAGTACCATCAACAAATCCTTTCCATATCAAATCCAAAAATACTACTTCATTACCATACTGTAAACCATCAAACCATAAATTAAAATTATTACATTGTAAATCAGGCGCAAACTGTGTTACATTTTCATAACCACCTCTACAAATAAATATGAAATCATCTATATATCGATAATAATGTATTACATACTTCTTTACAAATTCAAATTTATACAAAAAAATATTCTCAAATGCAGTCATTAGTAAGTTAGAATACATGGGTCTATATTAGATAAACGAACACTTAAATGTTCGAATCTCTAAAGGTCGGCCTTTAGAGATCGAACAGTTAAGTGTTCGAATATCTTTAAGAATTAAAAAAATAAAAAATAAAAGTAAAACAAAAAAAAACTAAAGGGTGTGAGCAGGGGGCAAGCCCCCCTGCACCCCCCGCTACTTAAATATACCAACTCCAAGATCGCACTACAGTGTAGGGAATGGGAAATTTCCCATTTCCACTCTGCCGTGCACTGAAGTGCAATCTCAGAGTTGGTATATTTAAGTAGGGGGGGTGTGGGAGGTGCAGGGGGGCTTGCCCCCCTGCTAAAACACTTTCAGTTTACCTTTTTTTCCTTGTTTTATTACATTTTCGAACACTTAAATGTTCAGTCTCTAAAGGTCAACCTTTAGAGATTTAAACATTTAAGCGTTCGTCAATGTAATATAGACCCAAATACATAGGGCCAAGGGGAGCCTCCATAGCTCTACCTTGCACTTGTCGATAGATGTTACTATCAAACACAAAATAATTGTTCAACAAACAAATCTCCATATGTTCCATTGTAGAGTGGATTAAAGGGCTCTCTCCCAACAGCTGATATAGTGACAGTATGCCATCTATATGTCTTATACTTGTATAAACATCTAAAGTAACCCAATATATGTTCTCATCCCATCTTATTCCAGAAATCTTATTAAGAAAATCAGAGCTATCTTTAATATAAGAGGGAATTTTAAGAACATGGGGTAAAAAATGGTGTAATAGAACCCCAATATTATGCAACAATATTTGCAATTAAAAATAATACATCAGCCCGGGGCATTCTTTAAGTTTTTGTGGATTTTAGGCAGACATTAAAATGTAGCTAACTCACAATTTTGAACCAAAAACTTTTTATCTGCATCATCTTGATCTAAATATCCCAACCTAACACCTTTCTTTAACAAGTCTTGGTAACATTGCAAAGCTTCCTTGTACTTATTAATATTGCTTCTTTCATAAATCTCATAATTATTTCAATATTCCAAGCACATGTTAACATGCTGAGTATAATACATGATTACTATTTTGTTCCCTTTATCAGAAGGTTTAATAATTAAATATTTTCTATTAGCAAGTTCTTTCAATGCTTTCCATTCATATTTTTATTAAATTAAAACTCACATCATATTTGTTCCTTAAATATTCATCATACAAACTTTCAGCCAAATGATTTAGCATGGCACTAAACTGTACAATATTATCATTCATAAACAGGAGAATAAATTTACTTCTATACAGAATGGAAGACGTATCCAATAAACAATAAGCATTACTCATTAAGATAGTAGTATCATCATATTCCATTTCTAAGTGACAAGAAACAAAGCTGTTATCCAAAGTACTCATATCACTGAAATTCAATAGTGCAAAAACATCAGTTTTCTTGGAAGAATACCACTTTAAATGTAACTTACATACAAAACTAAATATTTTGTGTTTAAATACATATAAACAAGGTAGCATAGTAGGTATGAATTTCAGTCCTAAATTTAACACAGCATACTGTTCTGGTTTTAATTCACAACCTGATAAATTAACCACCAAACAGCCAGTATTTGTCTCAACAGTATAGGTAAACAATTCATTACCATTTACCCTTTTTAAAGGATTTTTGTCCATTTCCATTCCTGTCATTTCTGCCCCTCTTTTGGTTTATTGATTTACCATAGTGTCCATTATTGTTCTGAAAAGGCTGTTGATGTAATGCAGGGTCTTGTGCAGCTGGAAGTGGGGGATATCCATTGTCGTCACTCTCAGTACACGAAGCATAACTGGTTCCCTCTGAAGAGGCAAAAGAAATCAACTGAGTATTTTTGAAATCTTTCTGATGTGTCATGGTTGCTCCAAGTTTCCGATTGGGCCTTAAATCAAAGGCCCATCCACTTTCCTAGTCCCACACATCTCTATGTAATTTATCTTTTTTCTGTTTCACAATATCATTCTCTAATGTTCATAGTTTCTCACTGATGCTGCTTAAAACTCATTGCATTGAAACAAGCAACACTATATTTAGTTGTAATATCAGCAGACAAATCAGGTATCTCCACCTTACATTTTTGTTGTTTCAATTGATCACTTTCTATGAGAATGGAAACATACTCCATAGAGCACTTATGAGCAGCAGCATGCCAACATTCCCAAAAAACTTTATTTTGTTTGTCATATTAAAGGGTATAGTAGGGTTTTTTGCAACACAGAGACCTCTAGGGGATATGTTTAATGCCACATAACATTGCAACCCCAGAATATTAAAATGTACCCTGGTCTCCTTAAACAGTAGCCTTTGAAAATGATCACACATTTCATGTGCTTCAGGAGAAACAATACCAGTAACTTGTCTGATGGAAGAAAAAGGATTATGCACCCTGCATTGTCTCTCTTCTACATATTGTTCCCAGAGTTGTAAGTTGTTAATATTGCTGACCTGAACTTCATTTTGAGAAGTAGGAACTGAATGAACATAATGTTCCATTGTCCATTGAGACAAATCAGCCAAATTTGCCAAAGAGCCAGCTTCAACCCAAAAAATACTGGGTATAGTTAATGAACGATCAGTAGCCATAAATGAAACCCTAATGACAACACAAAATATAAAATAAAAACTAAAAGAAAATTAAATCAAACAACAGGCTACAGATCCACTAAAAAATATTTTAATGTTCTCTAGCCCCTTGATCATAAGATCTTCAAGGAGTAAGAAAGTACAATAAAACATATCTATATATACAAAAAAACAAATTAATCAATAAATAAAGCAATTAAATAATTTAACAATTAAAACAAATATTTCCAATTAACTTCCCCATTCAAACCCCCCATCTATTAAAGTGTTATACCTTAAAATAAACAAAGATTCTTTTCGTAGGAGCTGTTCTTTTAAAGCAAATTTACTACCAATAGGTAAACTAATTTGCTCAAGTATGGTTCCTTTCAACAACCTATAATCACTATTATGTTTCTCCTTAAAATGGATTGACACAGACGTCTCTGTGCACTTGTTTTAATGCCCTTAATATATTCAGATAACCTAACCTTAAACATTCTTTTGGTTTCACCAATATAAAATAAATTACAGAGACATTGTAATGCATATACAACCCCTTAGTATAAGGTAAAACATCCTGCTGATGAAAATGTTATATTATTAAAAGTGACTATGGACTAACATATCTTTCACATTACGACCCCGTTTGTATGAAACACAAATTCATTTTTGGAACATTTTGGCTAGATCTTGATTTTTCAATAAAAAATTCCAGTAATATTTCAATCCACTACTCATTCTTTCACTTAAAATATTATAAATTATTACACACCAACCCGTCATTCTTATTACCAGAATGTCATTGCTCAGCCAAATTTAAAACTCAACAACAGCACCATTAATCACTTTACTACTATAACCTCGGTTATAAAACATATTAGCAGTTTTATACATCTCAACATAAAATTCCCCTTCATTAGTACGAATACGAGATAATCTCAACAATTCCCCATAAGGTAATGAAGAAAGCAAATGTGTTGGATGACAGCTACTTCCATCTAAATATTGTCCCCATTTAGAAATTTCCAGTGCACAGAAGTGCAAACAGTACTATCAACAAATCCTTTCAATATCAAATCCAAAAATACTACTTCATTACTATACTGTAAACCATCAAACTGTAAATTAAAATTATTACCTTGCAAATCAGACACAAACTGTGTTACATTTTAATAACCACCTCCACAAATAAATATGAAATCATCTATATATCGATAATAATGTACTACATACTTCTTCACAAATTCAAATTTATGTAAAAAATTATTCTCAAATGCAAATATTAGTAAGTTAGCATACACAGGGGCAAAATGAGCCCCCACAGCTGTCCCTTTCCCTTGTTGAATGGAATTTTATGTTAAGATGTATAAAACTGCTAATATGTTTTATAATCGAGGTTATAGTAGTGAAGTGATTAATGGTGCTGTTGCTATAGTTTTAAAATTGGGTAAGCAACAACATTCTGGTAATAAGAATGATGGGTGGTTAGTTTGTAATGATTTAAAGGAACAAGTTTGTTTTGTAACTGTTTATAATATTTTAAATGAAAGAATGAGTAGTCAATTGAAATATTACTGGAATTTTTTTATTGAAAAATCAAGATCTAGCCAAAATGTTCCAAAACTGAATTTGTGTTTCATATAAACGGGGTCGTAATTTGAAAGATATGTTAGTCCATAGTCACTTTGTTTCTCCAGATTTAAATTTTAATAGGCTGTTGGGTAATTTGGGGACTTTCCCATGCAATGGTTGTGCAGTTTGTGGTCAGATAGTGAGCTATTTCAAGATGATTAATAATATAATTTTCAACAGGATGTTTTACATGTTATACTAATATGCATTACAATGTCTCTGTAATTTATTTTATATTGGTGAAACCAAAAGGATGTTTAAGGTTAGTTTATCTGAACATATTAAGGACATTAAAAACAAGTGTACATAGAAGTGTGTGTCAATGCATTTTAGGGAGGAACATAATAGTGATTATAGATTATTGAAAGGAACCATACTTGAACAAATTAGTTTACTTATTGGTAGTAAATTTGCTTTAAAAGAACAGCTCCTACGAAAATAATCTTTGTTTATTTTAAAGTCTAACACTTTAATACCTGGGGGTTTGAATGGGAAAGCTAATTGGAAATATTTACTTTAATTGTTAAATTGTTTAATTGTTTTATTGATTAATTTCTTTTTTTTTGTATATATATATATACATATATATATATATATATATATATGTATATATATATATATATATATATATATATGTGTGTGTGTGTGTGTGTGTGTGTGTGTTTTATTGTGCTTTGTTCCTCCTTGAAGGTCTTAGGTGCTGGAGAACATTAAAATATTTTTAGTGGATCTGCAGCCTGTTGTTTGATTTAATTTTCTTTTAGTTTTTATTTTATATTTTCTGTTGTGATTAGGGTTTCGTTTATGGCTACTGATCCTTCATTAACTATACCCCATATTTTTGGGAAATTTGGCTGGTTTGTCTCAATGGACAATGGAACATTATGTTCATTCATTTCCTACTTCTCAAAATGAATTTCAGGTCAGCAATATTAACTTACAACTCTGGGAACAATATGTAGAAGAGAGACAATGCAGGGTGCATAATCCTTTTTCTTCCATCAGACAAGTTGCTGGTATTGTTTCTTCTGAAGCACGTGAAATGTGTGATCATTTTGAAAGGCTACTGTTTAAGGAGACCAAGGCACATTTTAATATTTTGGGGTTGCAACGTTATGTGAAATTAAATAAATCCCCTAGAGGTCTCCATGTTGTTAAAAAACCCTACTATACCCTTTGATATGACAAACGAAATAAAGTGTTTCACGAATGTTGGCATACTGCTGCTCATAAGTGTTCTGTGGAATTTCCATTCCTCACAGAAAGAGATAAATTGAAACAGCAAAAAATTAAGGCGGAGCTACGTGATTTGTCCACTGATATTACAACTAAATACAGTGTTTGTTTCAATGAGTTTTTAAGCAGCATCAATAAGAAACTACAAACATTAGAGAATGATATTGTGGAACAGAAAAAGGATAAATTACATAGAGATGTGTGGGACTATGAAAGTGGGCTGGATTTATTTAAGACCAATCAGAAATGTGGAACAACCATGACACATCAGAAAGGTTTCAAAATGACTCATTCAGTTTCTTTTGCCTCTTCGGAGGTAATCAGTTATGCTTCAGGTACTGAGAGTGACGACAATGGATATCCCCCACTTCCAGCTGCAGAAGACCCTTCATTACATCAACAGCATTTTCAGAGCAGTAATAGACATTATGGTAAATTAATGAACTGAAAGAGGTGCAGAAATGACAGGACTGGAAATGGACAAAAATCCTTTGAAAAAGGTAGATGGCAATGAATTGTTTGCCTATACTGTTGAGACAAATACTGGCTGCTTGGTAGTTAATTTATCAAGTTGTGAATTATAACCAGAACAGTATGCTGTATTGCATTTAGGACTGAAATCCATACCTACTATGCTACCTCATTTATATGTATTTAAACAAGAAATATTTAGTTTTGTACATAGGTTACATTTAAAGTGGTATTTTTCCAAGAAACTGATGTTTTTGCACAATTGAATTTCAATGATATGAGTGATATGAGTACTTTGGATAACAGCTTTGTTTCTTGTTGCTTGGAGATGGAAGATGGTGATAGTACTATCTTAATGAGCAATGCATTTTGTTTATTGGATACTTCTTCCATTCCCTATAGAAATAAATTTATTCCCCTATTTATTAATGATAATATTATACAGTATAATGCCATGCTAAATCATTTGGCTGAAATTTTGTATGATGAATATTTAAGGAACAACTATGATGTGAGTTTTAATTTAACAAAAAAGTCAATGGAAAGCACTGAAAGAACTTGCAAATAGAAAAGATTTAATTAGTAAACCTTCTGATAAAGGGAATAAAATAGTAATTATGTATTATACTCAGTGTGTTAACATGTGCTTGGAATATTTAAATACTCATGAGATTTATGAAAGAAGCAATATTAATAAGTACAATGAAGCTTTGCAATGTTACCAAGACTTGTTAAAGAAAGGTGTTAGGTTGAGATATTTAGATCAAGACGATGTAGATAAAAAGATTTTGGTTCGAACCAGTGAGTTAGCTACATTTTACTGTCTACCTAAAATACACAAAAACTTTGAGAATCCCCCAGGCCAACCTATTATTTCTGCTTGCAAATACTTTTTGCATGATATTGGGCTTCTATTACACCTGTTTTTTTTTTACCCTTATGTTCTTAAAAATTCCCTCTTATATTAAAAATTGTTTAGATTTTCATAATAAGTTTTTTGGAATAAGATGGGATGAGAACATGTATTGGGTTACTTTAGATGTTAGAAGCCTATATTCAAGTATAAGACATATAGATGGCATACGGTCACTAAATCAGAACCTTTTAATCCATTATGTAGTGGAACTTGTGGAATTTTGTTTGTTGAACAATTATATTGTGTTTGATAGTAACATGTATCGACAAGTGCAAGGGACAGCTATGGGGGCTCCTTTTGTCCCTATGTATGCTAACTTACTAATGGCTGCATTTAAGAATAATGTTTTGTATAAATTTGAATTTGTGAAGAAGTATGTAGTAAATTATTATTGATATATAGACAATTTAATATTTATTTGTAGAGGTGGTTATAAAAATGTAACAGTTTGTTTCTGATTTTACAGTGTAATAATTGTAATTTACAGTTTGATGGTTTACAGTATGGTAATGAAGTAATATTTATGGATTTGATACTGAAATGATTTTTTGATGGTACTGTTTCCACTTCTGTGCTTCAGAAATTTCTAGATGGGGGAGAATTTTTGCATGGTAGCAGCTGTCACCCAACACATTTGCTTTCTTCATTAACTTATGGGGAATTGTTGAGATTATCTCGTATTTGTAGTAAGGAAGGGGAATTTTATGTTGAGATGCATAAAACTGCTAATTTGTTTTATAATCGAGGTTATAGTAGTGAAGTGATTAATGGTGCTGTTGCTAGAGTTTTAAAATTGGGTGATCAACAACATTCTGGTAATAAGAATAATGAGTTGGTTTGTAATCATTTGAAGGAACAAATGTATTTTGTAACTCGTTATAATATTTTAAGTGAAAGAATGAGTAGTGGATTGAAATATTACTGGAATTTTTTATTGAAGAATGAAGATCTAGCCAAAATGTTCCAAAAACAAATTTGTGTTTCATATAAACAGGATCATAATTTCAAAGATAAGTTAGTCCATAGTCGCTTTGTTTCTCCAGATTTAAATTTTAATAGGCTGTTGGGTAATTTGGAGACTTTTCCATGCAATGGTTGTGCAGTTTGTGGTCAAATAGTGATCTATTTTAAGATGATTAATAATATAATATTTTCAGCAACAGGTTGTTTTACATGCTATACTAAGGGGGTTGTATATGCATTACAATGTCTCTGTAATTTATTTTATATTGGTGAAACCAAAAGAATTTTTAAGGTTAGGTTATCTGAACATATTAGGGACATTAAAAACAATTGCAGAGAGAAGTCTGTGTCAATGCATTTGAAGGAGGAACATAATGATTATAGGTTATTGAAAGGAATCATATTTGAACAAATTAGTTTACCTATTGTAAGTAAATTATATATAAATATATATATATATATATATATATATATATATATATATATATATATATAAATCATCATTTTCTTTCGGCTGTTCCCGTTAGGGGTCGCCACAGCGGATCATCTGTTTCCCTTTCTTCCTGTCCTCTGCATCTTGCTCTGTCACACCAACCACCTGCATGTCCTCTCTCACCACATCCATAAACCTTATCTTAGACCTTCCTCTTTTCCTGTTACCTGGTAGCTTCATCCGTAGCATCTTTTTCCCAATATACTCAGCATCCCTCCTCAGCACATGACCAAACCATTGTAATCTTGCCTCTCTGGCTTTGTCTGTAAACCTTCCAACCTGGGCTGACCCTCTAATATACTTATTCCTAATCCTGTCCACCCTCGTCACACCCAATGCAAATCTTAACATCTTTAACTCTGCCACATCCAGCTCTAACTCCTGCCTTTTTGTCAATATAAAAGGGGTGCAGTAGTAGTATTATATACTGAGATGTATAAATCCAAGATTCAGATTCTTTTGAATGATAGTGAGACATACACGAATATTGATGGTGTGAAGCTTAACAAAGTTATTAATGGAGTTCATGATGAACTATATGACTTGTTGTTATGTGCAGTGATTGATTCAGATCTTTATAAATATTTTTTAATAGAGGAACTGACTTTACCGACTTTTTGGGGATTACCTAAAGTCCATAAGAACATTGAAAGTCCACCCTTGAGACCTATAGTTTTGAGCAAGGGATGGTTAACAGAAACAATATCTATATATTTGGAGAAACAACTAAGAAGCATAGTGGAACAAACTCCTACAGTAGTAAGGGACACACAACAATTTCTGGAAAGCCTTACAGACTATATACCTAGTGATATAGAGACAGAATACATGGTGACTTTGGATGTAACATCATTATTTACATCTATTCCTAATGATACAAGGGTGGACTACATGAGGCTGTTCTTGACTGAGAAAGATATGCCAAGAGAATGAATAATAAGATGTGCTTTACTGATGGATTTGGTTTTAAAAAATAATGTGTTTGTGGATGAAAATCAATATTTTATCCAACAGAAAGGAGTGGCAATGGGCACTCCTTGTGTGAATTTATACGCAAACATAGTTATGGCATATTGGGAATACACCTATATTATGCGTAGTCCATATCATGAGACAAATATATTATTATATAAAAGGTTTATTGATGTTTATTTAATATGGAAAGGTGATGAGCAGACACTAAAAGAGTTCATTCAATATATAAATGGCACCACAAGTTTCCTGTCTTTCACAGGGAAATGGTCACTATATGAAATTGAATTTTTGGATATCATACTACCGAAAGAAGGCAACACTGTACAAACACAGTTATTCAGAAAAGAATGTAGAAGAAATTCTTTGCTACATCGCACTAGTATGCACCTCCCACATATCTATCGCAATATAGTAAAGGGTCAAGCACTTAGGGTCTCTAGACTCACCACAGATGAGACTAGGTTTCAAGGAACCATAGAGACCTTATCTAATGAATTCAAAGAGAGAGGGTATACGTCAGGAGAAAGAAGGAGTTTGCATCAGGAAGAAGTTGTAGATAGGAGAGTAAGTGGAAAACCCTACATATACAGAGGTAGACAGATAGATCATCAGAATGAAAGAAGAGCCTTGTTCAGGCCACAACAGCCAGTAATACCGTATATAAATAATAATAATAATAAGATCAGGGAAATCTTCCACAGAAACTGGAATATTCTCACTGTAGATGATGATATACAGCGACTTGTGGGGGATAAACCTAGATTTGCTTACAAGAATACAAAATCACTCAAACGACTATTATGTTATGAGAGCAATAATAAATTGGTGTTAACATCTGATAGAAAAGGGACCTATGCTTGTAGGACATGTAACCAGTGCAGTTACATGTCTAATAGCAATAGTTTTGTCCATCCTAACAGTGGAAGACTGTATAATTTTTCAATGTATGCAGACTGCAAGTCACAGGATTTAATATACCTAGTGGTCTGCACAAAATGTAGTCATTTTTATGTAGGAAAGACAAATAGGACCCTTTGAGAAAGAGTTAGAGAACATGTCTGTGCTATAAACAGGCAAGATGACAGCAATGCCCTAGCTAGACATGTTATAAATGAAGGGAGTACACATGGTTTTAAATTTACTGTGATTGAGTTTGTATATAAGAACATTAAGCTAGGTGATCATAGAAACTACACTGAACAAAGAGAGACAAGTTGGATCATGAGGCTACAAGCAGATAGACTATCTGGTTTGAATGACAGGGTGTCCATGAAACCGTTCTTGATAGCAAGGGACAACAAGCATTAACATTGTTTATAAGCTATTAGTCTAGCATTTTTCAGGATGGCTCACCAATCTATTAATAAACAACATATATATTTGATATATTTTATATTTTTATAGTATACATTTATACATAAGCACATGTTTTTTAAATATTGGAACATATAGTTTGAGATATGTATATATGTTTTTAAGCTGTATGAGGTTGAAGCATTTATTATAAATTAAATATTTGTTTTTAATATAAAGAATCACAGAGGTTTTGAACATAAATTTCAGCCAGCAATTTTTAAGTGAAATTTTTTAATCAATTAAGCACTGATGTCATCAAGTAAGGAACAATAATGATTGGCTGATGAAGTAACAGCAAAGGTATTTAAATGTAGAAATGGCTTAGCTTTTTTAACAGTCTGATGAAGCATTCGAGAGAATGTGAAAGCACTTACTGGATGTTTTATTGTTTTTGTTCTTTAGTTCAGTCTGTTTAATAAAAGGTCAAGCTTCTTATAGTCGTGTTGTGCCTCAAGAAAAGGTCATTTGGATACAAGCTGAAGGTCTCAACAGCTGCCAAGGAAAAAAAAGTCTTTCTTATAGGATCGCCAGCTGGCTCTCAGGACCCAGGAAAGTTAGGATAGGGTGAGCCACTCCTACAAAGAAACCACTCACTAGCAGAATCTCTTAGGACTCTGTTCCAGGTCATCTCCTTTTTGGAATTTGCATTGCAGAAGTCAAGGCCAATGTCAAGGGCCTTTGGTTGATCAGGTTTGCAATCTAGGAGCAGTCATAGAATCCTCCTAAGTCACTAGCATCCTACAGGAAGGACTAATACAGACAAATCACTGGTGACAAAACCACGGATTAATACTTAATGCCAAGAAATGCATTGTAGTACCCTTTGGGATGTCAGCCACCTTAAGCAATATACCTCTAAGAGAAGACCCAGTAGTGAGGGACCTGGAGATGTATGTAGACAATAACCTGACTTTCGACCAACATGCATTCAAATAAGCAAGGAAATCATTCTATGTTGCTGAGGTTATAAGCAAAGGCATGGCATCTAGGTCTAAGGAAATCATCATTAATCTATATTCTGTCCTCATTAGGTCCATCATTGAGTAAAACATCCCCTTCAGCATGTACCTGGCCAGGTGCATGCAACAACTGAAATGTATGCAGAGGTTCCTCACAAAAAGATTGCAGGGCATTAACAACATCTCCTGTGTAGCTCACCTCAAAGCTCTATTTCTGTACTTTGTATCCTCCAGACTGTTGAGAAGAGATCTATGTCCTGAATTCAAGACATCCCTGGATTCCTGTCTGATGGATGTTTTGCATATCCACAAGACAAATAGCATTGGAACTACTCAATCTAGGGACCTAAACCTTGCTTGTGACATAAACAGTACAGGCTGGAGAGACAAGTTCATGTTTCAGAGAATTCTCCTTCTCTAGGACAGGCTTCCCATCCAAGTGAAGCAGAATTCTTCCCTAAACCTTTTTCAAGAGAAACCTGGATGAGTGAAACTGAAACTGGTAATATACTTCAGGTCTAGTACCTATGTCTCTAATGAACAGATGCAGCCTATAAATCTTGCCCTAGCTTACATCTACCACTTAAAATAACCTCTAAGGCACATAAACCTGCAAGATACAATTGTGATGCTTGTCTAGACTTATAAAGGTGCCAGTGGTCATTAGCTTAGTACACACCTATACACCTATGACCCTATGAACAGAGGCTTTTAAACTTAACGATCCAGATGACCTGCTAAATGATAAGGAGCACCCTTTACTACACCCCAGACATCTCGAGCTGATTGCTTTTAGCCAGGCTGTCATGGATGGTGATGTTGTGGTAATCACTAGGAGTGAAAAGGTGTTTTTAACCTGCTGCTGACAGAACAAGTGGAGGAAAGAGCACACCTTCATTCCACAGGTAAATATGACCCATCACAACACTTTTCTTGATGAGGCAGCTCTTTCACAAGTCACAGACACATTCAAAAGACTTCTGTGGAAACTCTCATTAGGGACAAGGACCTAAAAGCAAGCATTAAGTCTTAAAGTCGCAGGACATAATTGCCTGACAGCACAGTTGTAGAGAGAGCTACCATCCCAGGTGACAACATTGGGTACTGAAATTTGTAGTTTTAATAGACTTAAAGCAGTGAGTCATCCATCTTCTTCCTGGAAGGTGGTCTGGTAACTATGGTCATGAGCTGTATGACCTAGGTAGGTATCACCCAATATCTTGTTTAGACATGCATTATAAGCTGCTTATGACCATTTGGAGAGCAGTGAATCAAAGCATGTGAGAAGGCTAGTCCAGCTTGACCAGGCATACTTTATTCCTGTCATTTATCCTTCTTCAATGAAGAGAATTTTTGTTAAAATTTACAAATGTGCTCTGAAATTGCATAACCTTTCAGTTGTTACATTAACAAAGGTAGTGCAGGAATACAAAGTCCCCTGCTGGTGAGGTTAGAGATTCCTTGACCCGCACTTCACCCACAGCTATGAAATCATTGTTATATTATCTCAGGTTTTCACAAAATGACCTGTCACCTGAGATGGACTCATTATATAATACCATATTCTTTATTCTAAAGTAGGTAGTCCTTGGACTGCATCTCTGGGGTAATGACTATTTTTGAGGAAGTGAAGTAAAGAGGGACTGTTACATTTGGCTTTCACACTTGGAATGCCTTTGACTGGTTATCTTGCAAACACCTAACAATAATGTTAGGGACTATGGTTTCCAAGATACAGGAATGAAATTGTGGAACAGTTATTAAAAAGCCTTCAGCTTGATGCATTTGGCTTCTTGCACCTCAAGGAGGTTCTGTTTTATATGTAATTCCACCAGAGTTGCCCTCTTGCACCACTTTTGTCTGCATTGGTAATACAACTAAAGGTAGGCAAGCAGCAGGTACGTACTAGAGCTCTTTCAGGAATCAGCATGTATCCTGAAGACATCCTCATAGTTCCACCCAGGCCAATAGAAGAGACCCTTCAGTTAATTTGGGATTTCTTTCTGCACCTTGACTTGTTATCCATCTTTGAAATTAACATGGTTGAACCACAAGTTCTATGCATGTGTAGTCTCTCTACATTCAACTGTTGTTGTATTTCCCTGGCACACTGATCTCATTTATTATGGAGTTCCTGCCAAATGAGCTAGGACCAGCTGTCAACCAAGGCTGAGACTGCCTCCAGCCTTTGATTGATTGAGTGACAGATTTATTCCTTTCTAAGTAATGTGCTCATCCATAAATCACCTCTTTCAGCTACATCCCCAGAATGCAAATGAAAATGACCAAAATATGGCACAACAGTATTGGTATTGGTATATACAATGTAAAAGTTACAGCGAGTATTAGAACAGCGTTTATATTTATATAAAGAATAATTCTACACAGACATAAAGAACTGCATTGGCATTTACATAATTCAAGGCAGAATTTTGTGCAAAGCAAGTGACTAGAAGACTCTTGATATTTAAATGCTAATTATCATACTGAAGGCAATCTTTGTGCAATACCTGCAATATAAAGTATTGATATGATTGTAAAAAGGATTCTAGGTGTGACAAAGAAGTTAACTAGAATACTACGAGTTCAGGCACAGATCATTTGGACAATGTGGAAACTAAGGGATAATTTCCCAAATTAATAATGATAATATTATTAAAGATGCTTTGTCCTTGATTGATCGCCATGGTCCACCAGCCAGAAAGCAAGCTGTTAGGCGGAAATAGATTATGCTCAGGTATTTACTGGTTCTTGTTAGTTTGCAAGATTAACTTGCCATTATGGCCAGGAGAATTTTTTTTTGGGAGGGAGGGTGGTTACATTTTTGTGACTTTTGGTTTACCATTTAAGTAAAATTACACATGTTTTTTTTTTCTTTAGCTATCACAGAAGCACAATACTCCTTAGATTAACAGGGAGTTATAGTTAGTAGAGGCACATTAGACCACTAATAAAATTGGATAGCAGTTGCATGTTGATACAGATAGCAACAGATCCATAGTAAGTGAGTCCCTATTCAAGTAGAAAATCTTTAATTTTTAAGGAACTGGCTATAGGATTTTGGACTTCCTTTAGGCAAAACCCCTTGTGGAAGACAAATCAGGAGTACTGAGCTCCCACTGAAAATGGTGGTAGTCAGTCAGGATCTGTTCCATTGCATAAAAGGAAGTTTATGTGTTTTGCTGAAAGAGTGCACAAGTATGAAATTCAGCTATGTTCTAAAGACCAAACCTGAGTTCAATCTTATGGAGGCAGACTGGCTTAATATTCACTGGAAGTACTCCATAATCACCCAGGCTTAAAAGAGGAGGCATCATGAGCTGGGTGAGTTATTGGGTGCAAGGAATGCCCCACTACCTGACTTGTGCAGACACATACTTATTGAAAGCAAAGGTGAAAATCACATGGAAAGAAGCCAGAGGTATAAGACAGTCAGCTTTTATCAATTCTGTTGTAGCTGGGGAACGATCAAGAGACTACTTCAGAAATACGAAATGCGTAAAATTAAAATACTGGAGCACTAAAGATTTGTTGTATCTGCTTAAGAGTCGTCCCTTTCTTATACCTGTTTCAGTCATTTATAGCTTCCATGATAGTATGGAGAAGGGGAGAGGGACAGCTACAAATGGAAAATTTAAGAAAAGCCATTAAAGAAAACAGTAGTAAACTGTAAAATGAAATGTGGGGAGTTAAGTTAGTAAAGATGAGACTCTGACCAGTAATGAGCAAGCTGAGTGACATAAAGAGGGACATATCTAATGACAATGTAATAGCTGCAACAAGTAAAGGGACATATCTAATGACAATGCAATAGCTACAACAAGTAAAGGGACATATCTAATGACAATGCAATAGCTGTAAAAAGTAAAGGGACATATCTAATGACAATGTAATAGCTGCAACAAGTAAAGGGACATATCTAATGACAATGTAATAGCTGCAACAAGTAAAGGGACATATCTAATGACAATGCAATAGCTACAACAAGTAAAGGGACATATCTAATGACAATGCAATAGCTGTAACAAGTAAAGGGACATATCTAATGACAATGCAATAGCTGTAACAAGTAAAGGGACATATCTAATGACAATGTAATAAATAGCTGCAACAAGTAAAGGGACATATCTAATGAATGCAATAGCTGCAACAAGTAAAGGGACATATCTAATGACAATGCAATAGCTGTAACAAGTAAAGGGACATATCTAATGACAATGTAATAGCTGCAACAAGTAAAGGGACATATCTAATGACAATGTAATAAATAGCTGCAACAAGTAAAGGGACATATCTAATGAATGCAATAGCTGCAACAAGTAAAGGGACATATCCAATGACAATGCAATAGCTGTAACAAGTAAAGGGACATATCTAATGACAATGTAATAGCTGCAACAAGTAAAGGGACATATCTAATGACAATGCAATAGCTACAACAAGTAAAGGGACATATCTAATGACAATGCAATAGCTGTAACAAGTAAAGGGACATATCTAATGACAATGTAATAAATAGCTGCAACAAGTAAAGGGACATATCTAATGACAATGCAATAGCTGCAACAAGTAAAGGGACATATCTAATGACAATGCAATAGCTGCAACAAGTAAAGGGACATATCTAATGACAATGCAATAGCTGCAACAAGTAAAGGGACATATCTAATGACAATGCAATAGCTGCAACAAGTAAAGGGACATATCTAATGACAATGCAGTAGCTGCAACAAGTAAAGGGACATATCTAATGACAATGCAGTAGCAGCAACAAGTAAAGGGATATATCTAATGACAATGCAGTAGGTGCAACAAGTAAAGGGACATATCTAATGACAATGCAATAGCTGCAACAAGTAAAGGGACATATCTAATGACAATGCAATAGCTGCAACAAGTAAAGGGACATATCTAATGACAATGCAGTAGCTGCAACAAGTAAAGGGACATATCTAATGACAATGCAGTAGCAGCAACAAGTAAAGGGACATATCTAATGACAATGCAGTAGGTGCAACAAGTAAAGGGATATATCTAATGACAATGCAGTAGCAGCAACAAGTAAAGGGACATATCTAATGACAATGCAGTAGGTGCAACAAGTAAAGGGACATATCTAATGACAATGTAATAGCTGCAACAAGTAAAGGGGCATATCTAATGACAATGCAGGAGCTGCAACAAGTAAAGGGACATATTTGTAAAGGGGCATATATAATGACAATGCAATAGCTGCAACACGTAAAGAGACATATTTAATGACAATGCAGTAGCTGCAACAAGTAAAGGGGCATATCTAATGACAATGTAATAACTGCAACAAGTAAAGTTCTAGCAGGCATGTAATCATGGATGGACGGGATTAAGTCAAAAGGAAAAAAACTATTAAGGTAGTCTAATTCAGAGTACTACTCAGCAGAGCATAACAAAGTCTATGGAGTGCTGACGAACATCTGAAAAACTTCAGCCATGAAAGAAAAATAGGTTAGCAGGTCATTGTTTAAGCTGAAAGGCTTTAAAATATCAAATTTCAAGATGAACATAGTTTCCTCTTGTAACAACTGCTGCTTTGCTTTTATTTCATCCTTGCACCAGATTGTTAATTTGTTCTGAAATGGACACTTACAAGCTATCTAACTTACCACCATGCATTTCCTAAACGTGCTTAGCTATGTTTTTTCTTTTCTTTTACTTATTGCACCCCTATATATTTTAGTATTATTGTTTTAAACTTCATTTTAGTCTTCCAGTATAGACCAGACAACAGATGGGCTTTATAACATAATTTACCCTTTCTATACTATTAATTTAAGTAAATGTTCTAATTATATAAGATTATATAGAACAGTTACTACAATTATAAGTTCCCACAGAACTGAAATTATTCAACAAAATATTTATTTTAGATCTTCTGTAGTTATTTTTAAATATTTTTTCAAATGTTCCCCTTTTGTAAGAAATACTGATATGTTTTGGTAATACACCACTAAATTCTGAGTTATGTCTAAGAAATTGCTAGCCATCTTTAATATGTTGTAAAAATGTGTTTATTATCATATTATAATCTGTAACAAAATAATGTAACAGAGTTTGAGCACTTCTCAATTTCTGTGAATAAAAAATCCTTTTGCTCCAAAATCAACTTCCTAGCTTTTAAAATAACCTTCCTATATAAGCATTAAGGACCTAATGGCAGGGGGAGTTATATCATCAAATATAACTCCCCCTACTGTCACTAGGGAACAGGTCCTTAATGCTCTCTCTAAAACCAAGAACACTGTATCAATGGGCCCAGACAATATCCCAGGATGCCTTCTAAATAGCATGAAACATGACTTATCGGGGCCTCTGTAATTATTATTTAACTGTAATCTCCAAACAGGCTTTGTGCCTCATGAATGGAGAAAGGCAACAGTCATCCGTCTGCACAAAGGTGAGCCATCTACAGACCCTGGAAACTACAGACCCATAAGTCTCACTAGTCTTATAGATAAAGCTATGGAAAGAATTATCATGGAGATGATCAATAGAGATATAGTAAACCTCCAGACACTGGACCCAACCCAGTTTGCTTTTGTCAAGGGCAGATCATCCCTACTCAACCTGATAGCTTCTTTGAGAAGGTCACCAAAGCAATGGATGAGGGCAAAATCGTTCACACTGCCTGCCTTGACCTGGCCAAGGCATTTGACTCAATACCCCACTCAGGCACTGTTGACAGACTCAACAGGTTAGGTACAAACCTGTATGTCACCCATTGGATAGGCAACTGGCTCACAGACAGGACCCAGGAAGTTAGAATTGGGGACTCCACCTCTACAAAAAGGCCAGTTACAAGTGGAATCCCTCAGGGGTCAGTCCTTGGACCACTCCTTTTTGGCATTTGCTTCTCAGAAGTCAAGACCAATGTCAGTGGTCTCTGGCTGACTAAATTTGCAGATGATTGCAAATTAGGAGCTGTCATTGAATCTCACACTGACACAAATGTTCTCCAGGAGGGGATGACACAGCCAAACAACTGGTGTCAGAACCATGGACTAAAACTCAATGCCAAGAAATGCATAATAGTATCCTTTGGGAAGTCATCCATCCCTGGTAATTATCATATTGACAACACACCCCTTAGACTTGACCCAGTAGTCAGGGACTTAAGGACACACATAAATAGTAATCTTGCCTTTGATCATCACGTATCTACAGTGGTGAGGAAATCATTCTATGTTATGCAACTTATAATCAAAGATATGGCATCTAAATCCAAGGAAGTCATTGTTCCAGGTCTATATCATTTGAACAAAAGTTCAAAATGTCGATCACTGTAAACAGCAAAAATGCCAATAATCGATGTCTGTTTGTGAGATCGCGGTATAGTGAAGATCGGGAAATTTGCCCTTTCCTCACTGTAGTGTGATCTCGGAGTTGGTATATATAATTAGTGGGGGTTGTGGATAAAGGATTCGATTATCGGAATTTTCGCTGTTTACAGCAATCGACATTTTTAACTTTCATTCAAATGATATAGACCCCATTGTTCCACTGTATTCGGCATTCATCAGACCTATCATTGAGTACAATGCCCGTTTGGTATGTACCTAACCAGGCATATCCAACAACTGGAATGTCCACAAAGGTTCCTCACTAAAAGAATACAGGGCATAAGTAATATGACCTATGCAGACCACCTCAAGGCCCTATCCTTGTATTCTGTCTCCTACAGGCTTTTGAGGGGAGATTTATGCCTGGCATACAGTGCATTGTCAGACCCCACTCTGATGGACCTCCTGCATATCCACAAAATAAACAGTGCCAGAATTACCTGTTCTAAAGACCTAACCCTTGCCTGTGATATAAATAGGACCTGCTGGAGAAATAGATATGCATCCCAGAGGCTACCCGTCTATAGAAGTAGAGTTCCTCCCTAACCCAATTGAAATGCAACTTGGGCAATTAAATGGGAAATGGAAATTCATCCCTGGTTTGGCACCTATGTCTCTAATGCAAACAGTTAACCTGTAAATGGTTCATCTCCCAGGTCTATGCTTACACTTATCAAGGGTATCAGAACTTGTCAGAGATTTGGGATGCATGGCTAGGCTTAAAACGGCCCTTGTGGTCATTAGCCTAGTAAACACCTATGAACCTATGAACCTATATGCATTCTTCACCACCTCAACATTGTATTCATGCTATTTTAACACTCTAAACTGACTGGGACACAAAATGAAAATAAGTAAGTCATGCACTAACAAATATGGCAGATCATAATGGGAAATTGCCAGTAAAATTGATTAATGTGCATATAAAGTTAAAAAATAAAATGATGAAAGTATTAAAATAAACATGTTAGTTTAAAATCGTGCAATGAAATCTTGTTGCTGATTCCTTTGGGAAAAAAGATGTAATGCAGCAAGAAACAAATTGTGTGGTTATCTAATAAAAAAATTGCACTTCAAAGCAAGAGTGAACTTATCAAACAAGCTGCAGTTCTGACACTCAATTGTTTCATAAACATCAAGAGCAGAATAGCAGGATAGCTGCAAAGGGGTCAGGGAAGTAATGGGAATTAAGTTGGATAAAGAATGATGTAAGTGAATGATAGGAGCAGGTGATGAGAGCAGATGGATAATATCAGAGGCTAAGTTCAAGGATACTTCCAGGAAGTTCTGGGAATAGTTGGCATATGGAAAAGAAAGAGCTGAAAACTAGAGGTAGTAATGATATCGTCCAGCCTGGCCATGACTTACATTTTGCAGCTCTCAGGAGCCCAGACTTTCGAACTAAAGCATCATTTGTCAAAACAAACATTTACTATTGTGAAACAGAATAAATAGACAGATATTTTTAAAATCCCTTACTATTTAATGGTAAACAAGCAATGCTATATATAATGTATATCAATATTTTAAGTGTGTCTTATTTTAATTTAAGTGATTTAACATTCTAATTTGCCATAGTATACTAAGGAAGATGGCTAGAAAGGTGCTTGCTATGACATCTGGACAGAGACAAGGAGACATGGTAGTGGAATGAGGAAGTACAGGAGAGTATACAGAGAAAGAGGTTGGCAAAGAAGAAGTGGGATTGTCAGAGAGATGAAGAAAGTAAAAAGGAGTATAAGGAGATGAGGTGCATGGCAAAGAGAGAGGTGGCGAAGACTAAGGATAAGGCATATGAAGAGTTGTATGAAAGGTTAGACACTAAGGAGGGAGAAAAGGACCTGTACCGATTGGCTAGACAGAGGGACCGAGCTAGGAAAAGATGTGCAGCAGGTTAGGGTGATAAAGGATAATGAGGGAAATGTACTCCCAAGCGGGGAGAGTGTGTTGAGCAGATGGAAAGAGTACTTTGAGGGGTTGATGAATGAAGAGGGAGAGAAGGTTGGATGATGTGGAGATAGTGAATCATGAAGTACAATGGATTAGCAAGGAGGAAGTAAGGATAGCTATGAAGAGGATGAAGAATGGAAAGTCTGTTGGCCCAGATGACATACCTGTGGAAGCACGGAGGTGTTTAGGTGAAATGGCAGTGGAGTTTTTAACCAGATTGTTTAATGAAATCTTGGAAAGTAAGAGGATGCCTGAGGAATGGAAAAAAAAGTGTTTTGGTACTGATTTTTAAGAATAAGGGTGATGTGCAGAGCTGTAGTAACTACAGAGGGATTAAACTGATCAGTCACAGCATGAAGTTATGAGAAAGAGTAGCGGAAGCTAGGGTAAGAAGGGACATGATGATTAGTGATCAGCAGTATGGTTTCATGCCAAGAAAGAGCACTACAGATGCAATATTTGCTCTGAGAGTGTTGATGGAGAAGTACAGAGAAGGTCAGAAGGAGTTGCATTGTGTTTTTGTAGACTTAGAGAAAGCATATGACAGGGTGCCTAGAGAGGAGTTGTGGTATTGTATGAGGAAGTCAGGAGTGTCAGAGAAGTATGTAAGAGTGGTACAGGATATGTACGAGGGTAGTGTGACAGTGGTGAGGTCTGCTGTGGGAGCGACGGATGCATTTAAGGTGGAGGTGGGATTACATCAAGGATCAGCTCTGAACCCTTTATTTATTTGCAATGGTGATGGACAGGTTGACAGATGAGATCAGACAGGAGTCCCCGTGGACTGTGATGTTTGCAGATGACATTGTGATCTGTAGTCAGAGTACGGAACAAGAGGAGAAGACCCCGGAGAGATGGAGATATGCTCTAGAGAGAAGAGGAATGAAGGTCAGCAGGACTAAGACAGAATATATGTGTGTGAATGAGAGGGAGGATAGAGGAATGGTGAGGATGCAAGGAGTAGAAGTGGCAAAGGTGGATGAGTTTAAATATTTGGGATCAATATTCAGAGTAATGGTGAGTGTGGAAGAGAGGTGAAGAAGAGAGTACAGGCAGGATGGAGTGGGTGGAGAAGAGTGTCAGGAGTGATTTGTGACAGACGAGTACCAGTAAGAGTGAAAGGGAAGGTCTACAAGAGGGTAGTGAGACCAGCTATGTTATATGGTTTGGAGACAGTAGCTTGATAAAAAGGCAGGAGTTAGAGCTGGATATGGCAGAGTTAAAGATGTTAAGATTTGCACTGGGTGTGACGAGGGTGGACAGGATCAGGAATAAGTATATTAGCGGGTCATCCCAGGTTGGAAGGTTTGGAGACAAAGCCAGAGAGACAAGATTACGTTGGTTTGGACATGTGCTGAGGAGGGATGCTGAGTATATTGGGAAAAAGATGCTAAGGCTGAAGCTAACAGGTAACAGGAAAAGAGGAAGGCCCAAGATAAGGTTTATGGATGTGGTGAGAGAGGACATGCAGGTGATTGGTGTGACACAGCAAGATGCAGAGGACAGGAAGAAATGGAAACAGATGGTCTGCTGTAGCAGGAAAAGCCAAAAGAAGATGATGATGATGATACTATTTCTATAAAATATTCAAAAGTTCATATTGCCTTGCAGGCGCTACAATGGTGCAGCAGTTAGTGTTGTTGCCTCACAGCAAGAGGTTCTCCAGGTTGATTCACAGCTGGGGTGCCTTCTGTCAGGAGTCTGTGTGTCTTCTTTGAGTTTGTATGGGTTTCCTCTTGGTGCTCCAATTTCCTCTCACATTCCCAAGAACTGTGTCTGGAACATTTCTCCCCAGGCCTTCCCTGAAAATGGGCTCTGTCCCAGTTGGACTTTCTTGGTAAATAAATGTTAAATAAATAATTGTATAAAAAGGTTTTTTTATTTTTTGGAGTGAGTATTTATGTGTCTCTATGACATTAATCATTTTGTTTTAGTAAACAAGGCACAAAAACTAAACATGACATTCATAAATAATTGTTTTCATAAAGTTATTTAAGTTCAATATTTCTAATGTTAAATATTTTTTTTTGTAAAAGGCAATATAAATTATGAAATCATAAATCTATAGCAAACCAAAAATTATTTTATATAAGATAAAAAAAGTATAAAATCATAAAACTATAACAAATCAACATGGGTAAGAGTTAGTTCCATTCCTAAACAGCTGTACATTTTCAATTTTTACTCTTAAGAGGAAGATACAATTGTCAAACTAGCACTGACTAATGAAACATAGCATAACATAATAACTACACAGAGTGAAATAATTACAAGATAGGCATAGCACTTTTTGACCTCAGCTGCATTAATATCAAATTGTAAAATTTTACAGAAGAAGTTTAACAGTTTGGCTGACACATCCATCAAGTTAAGAGTATTAGTTACATAAAGAGTACAATGTGTCATTCATGAAAAAACAGTAGCCAAAGCTTTTATTCTTTAGAAATATATACTTTCTATAAAATATATACTGCCCATAGCAAACATAAAAAAACTGATGGTGTAATCATACATGCCATTACACCCTAATGTTACTTTGTATTAAATATGGAATAATAGGTATATGGAAATAAATATAATAAGCCAAACCTGCTAAAATCAGGATATGGCTAAACATCTGATTATATATGTATACTTTAAGATAGCACAGTATTATATATAATTCTGTGCAAAAATGTGTGGTACATTATCTCAAAATCAACTCTAAAAAACAAAAATGTCAACATCTTAAGTGATTTTTTTCCTGGGGTAAAATCAGATCTTACCAATGACACCATTTTGCAAGACTGTGTACACAGCAGGATAAGTCTGTATTACCATTTCTTGTAACCATAAAACCTATTAATACGTTCATAGATTCATAGGTGGTTACTAAGCTATTAATCTGTGAGGAATGTAAGAGTCCTAGCCTTACATTCCAATTGTAGTATTTTTAACACATTTATTGAATTATCACTTTTTGAGAACTTATATTTTGTATATGAATAACCCAGGTAACCCAGAAAAGATCTGAGCAAGGATGTTCTTCTACCCATAAGAGACACAGGTACTAAACTTGGGTTGTATTTCTGACTACTTATCCATTCATCTAAATTGCATTTGAATAGAGTGAGAGAAGTAGTTTATTTTATGTGGAGTAGAAAATGGTCCCATAATTATGGCATTCTCTGTGATACATACCTATCCCGCCAGCATAATCAATTTATTTTGCAAAAAAGATTTAGATCCCTTGAGTGGATGTCTATGATACCATTGGACTTCTGAAACTGTAATAGGTCTGATAGAATAGGGTCTGTTGAAACTCTATACATGAGTCAGTAGTTGCCTCTCAGTGGTCTATATGATACTAAAAAGAGTGACAAGGCATTGAGATGGTCTGCATAAATTTAGGCCCTTGATTTTTTTACTGAGAAATCATTGTGGTCATTCCATTTGTGACAAGTGTTTGGACAGTTCTCTACCAAACTGGACTTTATACTCAATGAACAAAAGCAGCAGCAGAACGTGGTGAAGCAAAGACACGCAAAACACTTAGTAGCAAAGAAAATGATGCTCTAGTCTTAAGAAACGTCTTTGTTATAAAGATTTTTCTCTGAATGTCAGAATTGTATCCATTAAACAAGGAACTGTTCCATGTTATAGTGGCTCAGTATGTGAAACTATCAATAGAGAAAAATATTTTATACACCCCACTGCAAATAAAAAGTATATATTTAGCTGCTATGCAAATTGTAATACTAATAATATTGTTTATTTAGCAACATATCAAACGTGCCCTAGTTTTCATATTGAACAGTCTATCAGGAAACTAAGAGAGAAGATAATGGAACATAGATCTGAAATTCAAAGGGGGGGGGGTGTAACTAACTCAGCATTTAAAAGAGAATGGAGAAAATCATTTTACTTTTATGGTTTTGGATGTTGTTATGAAGGATGAAGGTAGTGATGTAAACAATAAACTGGAACTGAAGGAATATGATTGGGTATTATGTTTAAATGCTGATCATGTGCCTGGCGTCGACAGCATGATTTCTATTAAACCTGTTTTAAAATTTAAACAAGCGTGTTTGAGATAGCTTTAAAGTGTAATAGGTTTTTATGTACTATTGGCTGTGTGATATCATGTGACTGTTTAAATGAGTTTTTAACTTAACAATGTTTGTACTGATGAAGGATTATATCCGAAAGCTTTACTGCCGCATTAAAGTGTTTGATGTTGCGATTTCATGTTGTTTTCTTTGCTTTAAACTCAATGATCAGCCTAATGTATGTTAAGAACAGTGAAATGATTAGATGATTGGACCTGGATGCAGTAATTTCATATATAAGTTGTGCGATGAAAAAGGACTTTCTTCCAACAGAGGATAGGTGATGATCAACGTACAGCTCATTGTCAGCATAGGTTCCCAGATCCCTAACTACAGGATCAGTTTTCAGGAGGGTGTAGTCAATCTGATTGTCATGCTTTCCAAAGGATACTGTTATACACTTTCCTGATATCTAGTTTTATTCCACGATTTTGACACCAGTTTTTTATTCAGCACAGGCCCTCTTGTAGGATCTTGGTCACCTCTGGGGAGTTTATGATGCCTTCAAGTTTACACTCATCTCTAAACTTGCTCAGCCACAAACCCTTAATATTACCTTTAAACACTGAGAAATAAATGCCAAAGGGCAGTGGCCTAAGGACTGAACTCTGGGATACACCACTAGTGTCAGGTCCTTTGTCAGAGCTAGAGCTGTCCACCCTAAATTTCTGTATTTTATTTGTGAGCCAATGTGCTATCAAATGAATTCCATATGGATTATCATTTAATTGGGAGAGTTTTCTACAATACCTGAAGGTGTGATGGTGCCAAATGCCTTTGCAAAGTCTAGATATGAAGTGTGCATTGTTTTGCTCTCATCTATTGCTTCAGTAATGTTTTCAAAGAAGTCAACCAGTTTAAGTAGGCAGGACCTGCCCTTGATGAATCCAAACTGGGATGGGTCAAGAGTCTTTAGGTTATGTATATCTCTGCTTAGTAATTCCATAATAATCCTTTCCATACCCTTGCAGACAACACTGCTCAGGCTTATGGGTCTACAATTACCTGAGTCTGTTGATGTCCTGCCATTGTTGAAGGGATTGACTGTTGCTGTCCTCCACTGCTGTCTGTCATGAAACCTTCTTTGAGACTGATATTGAATAGCTTCTGTAGGGTGTCAGACAAGTCATGTTTCAGGCAGCCTAGTATGTTATCTTTGCCCACAAATGTAGTATCCTTGGCCTTCGATAATGCCTTGAAAAATTGTTCTTGAGAAACTTGAAAGGAAGGTGTAGATGTGGGTATATGATCTGAGAATACTAGATGGGAGAGAGGGTGAAAGTTTGAACTAAATTTGTCTGCTACTATATTGGCTATGTGCTCCATGTCAGACAGTGTAATATCATGTAGCACTAGTTCTACACAGTGCGGGGCATTGTTTCTGAGATTCCTAACATAATTAAAGAAGGCTTTCTGGTTATCCTTCACCTGGCTCGTTATTTTTGTCTCATATTTCACTTTGGTTTATTTGATGAGGGTCCAGATTTCCTTGTTTAGCTTTGCAAGAGTATTTTGGCACCTTGAGAATTATTCATTTTGCCTGCAATGATTTTTTTTTCTTTTTACAATTTGTCCATTTGTCCATTTTCAGTTGCAAACTGTAAGGCAGCAAACACACAAGCTAATAGTAAAGTAGCATATTCTTGCTCATAAAAGGTGCTAAGCAAACTTATTAAGTACTACAAGTATCACTTTAAAATGTCGAGGCAGTTGCTTTGGGCATTAGGCCAGCTTTTGTGTTAGTTTAACAGTACAGTTTCTAGTCATGAAAGTTGCAACCAAGAACTCAACAAACTACACCACCACTGCCACCATATATCTTGTAAAACAAACAGTTTAAACAGATCATAAAGCTGATAATTTTAGCATATCTTTACCTTCTAAAAGTATGCAGATATACAAAATAATATTTACATATTAGGTCTTAGTACTCTGTGAAACATTTAAGCTTTAAGAAGTTTCTTAAATTTCAATGTCAGCTATGTAGGTTGTTAGTAAACATCTTCCTGCTCAACAAAAAGAAAGATAGGATTAAATACTTTATAACTTTCCCTTTAGACATATTACACAATTATATCTCTATCTTGAAGCTGAATTATTCACTCTGACTGCAATCCTACTGCAATATTGTGTTCATGAAACTGGACATCCAGCTGAGAATTACAAGACTATAGTTTGCTTTTTTGAAACAAGGTGAAAGTAAAATATGATAATATGAAGACTTGCATGTCACATGCTCTACGGAAAGAGATAAAAAATTATAAACATCTTCATTTCTGGTTCCCTTAGACCTATATGCATGCACTGTAATTAAAGTATGTTAGGTTGCATATATAATTTGTAATAAATTAAAACTTAAACTGTACATTTTCCATGATGAACAGTAAAATGTGGTAAATCCAGTCAGAGGCTCCTCAACCCACTGAATAATTATCTCAGTAGTTAAAGGTAGGTAACAGAAACCAACAACCTTAACTTCAGTGGGTACAAGTAAGCTAGGAAGGAATGACAGCACATCAAATGGTTAATAAACATGCTGGTTTTGGTGAGCTCTGTGTGCTGCCTTGGTGTAGTTTATGTAAAATGTTAACTGTATCCTTGAAAGATGTAAAAAGAACCGAATCAAAACATTAATAAACTCTATGGAGTTAGATTTAATTTAGATAAACACTTATATTAGACTTTCTTTGTAAGTAAAATAACAAAGAACAAATCCAGCAAAATTCTACCACCAGCAAGATAGTCCAGGAATGAAAAATGCAGGCCAAGAAGAGCTTCCAGTAGTTTAATAAAACAAAGCAAAATTGACAAAATTGAGCACTTTCGTATAAAAATACTTCATCAGAATCTGTTACAAAAGCACAAACACCAAGTTTAAATACCCCTCCCTATAATCACATGACAGTTTGCATCATCAATGCACTTACTTCTAAAAAAAAGCATGCCTTAAAGCAACAACATGTTACAAAATATTATGTTATCTATTAGTTTTCAAATATAAAATGAAAATAAAAATAATCCTTGCCCAACAAAAAAGTTGATGTTATGTAGTCCTATCTCGCCTACATTCTTACCCATGGGGTTCGGAGCCAAATATCAGCTCCGCCTCAGCCTACTTACTAGCTCAAAAGTCTCTGATTGGCTGGGTTAAGAGGGTATCCCACAGTACACTGCTTCGCATCCCCAGATCTCGTTTGCCGCTTGTAGAGCTCGGACGTGGTCTCGTTTGGCTGTGGCTAAGTACCCTTTTTTGACTTATTTCTCTTGAGAAATTGGTTGCTTTATACTTAAAAAGCTATTTTAATAGCTACTCTTGCTGTGGTAGTTGTGTTTGTGTGTTTAGTAGTGTTTTTTGTGGTATCCCTAACAGTTCCCATGGGCTAGACCCATTTTAGTTAGAGGACCTAGTCCTCCCTTAGTGAGTAGTTCGTCTGTTTCTTATTGTATATATTTTTTTTGAGAACCATTTAAGTTAGAGGTTCTCTCTCTGTGTTCTCATTGCTATTGTTTGTTGGTTAAGAGCTTCACTCTTCTCTGTGGTACTGTCTGCTGTCTAAGTGGTGGGCTTCCCGCCCTTTTTGGTAGTTGTTAACTGTAGTTACGCTGTGTGCCTTGCACCCATTGGATGTTGTTAACTCTTTGGATATGTCTAAAGATCAGAAAGAACATAAGCCTTCTGGCTTTAAAAAGTGTTCAAAGTGCGGATATAAAATGTCCATCACAGATGGATACTCTGTCTGTGTTTACTGTCTTGGAGCCATCCATTTACAGGAGTCATGTAGCTTTTGCCATGCCTTCAGTCCTAGGGTGCTCCAAGAGAGGAAAAACAAATTGATTTTAAAGGGACTGCTTAAACCATCTTTCGAGGAGGCTATAGATCCCAGCTCCCAGTCGAAATCTAAGTCCTCCAAGTCCAAGAAAAGGTCTCCGGCTCCATCCTCCAGAGAAGATTACCATATTGGATACTGCTTCCTCGGCTCCACTGTCTTTGGGGCCACAGGAGGTGTCTGTATTAAGTGAATCAGCGTCCACTCCGATCATTCTCAAACCTATTCGGAGCTGGTCGCCGAGTGTGAGGCATGGTTCACAAGATAAGAGGTCTCAGTCTCCATCCATCTCCTCCAAATCCTCCAGGCTTTCTGATTTGGATGTGGATAGGGTGGTGCAGAGGCTCCTGCAATCGCCGGTGTTGGCTAAATTGTTTTTGGCTCCGACCCAGTCGGCTCTGGAGCCAATTCCTATGGTTGTTTCATCGATTCCTTGCTGTCAGAGCCGGTATGTTCCACTCTGAGTGATGTTCCTGTGCCAGCTCCGATACCCCCTCTGGGTTTATAGGTGCCGACCTCGGCTCCGACCATGTCGGTTCCATCTACAGAGTTCGAGACTCAGGTCTGCTTGCTCGGGCCCGAAGGGGATGCCTCGGGACATCTTTTGGTTCCGAGTCTCCCACTTGGTGCATCGGCTGTCATGGCCTTGGAGGGTTGGTCCTCGGACTCGGGGACCCACCTTGAGCCTTCGGAGCCCCATGGTATGCTGGCCAGGTCGTCGTCATTCCACCCCCTACCACTCTGGCAAGAGCTTCTGACACCCACCTATCTGTGGACAGCATAGCACCAGGCCCTAAGGATACCCACACAAGCTGTGCCCCACTTTCTGAAGCCTGTGCCTGAGGAACCTCCCAGAAAGAAATTGTGCAAGAGGAAGCACATAGACTCCCAGGACGAGTCTCTCACTTCCGATACTGACCTCGAGGAATCGGAAGGGTCCCCCAAGTCTTCCTCTGCTGATGTTTCCTTCTCCAATATCCTGGAGATAGTGAAACAAAGAGGAGACTGGCCTTCCAAAACCCCTTCCAAGGAGGAGTCAGTATTCCTTAAGGCTTTTGGCACTCAACTTTCTGCCTCCTGGGTGACTCCACCCTTCGATGAACTTCTTGACCTTATTTGTCAAAGGGTGTGGGAAAACCCTGATTCTGTGGAGCCAGTACCTCGGCGCCCCAACAATTTTCTCTCCGCCCCTCACAGAAAAGAATTTCTGACAAAGGGAGTCCCAGTAGATGCCATGGTGGTGGCGGCAGCCACCCAGAAGGAAGTTGCAGAGTCTTCCTCTTCGGTCCATCCTCCTAACAAGGAGTCTAGGACTATGGACCGGTATTGTCTTCAGCCACCTTCACCTTAAGGTCGCTGAATTACTTATCTCATTTCACTGCCCAGGGAGATCTCCTTAAGGAGTTGGGAGATACTCTTGCGGGTAACATACCTGAAGCAGTGGCTCAGACAGTCAATGCACAGGTTTCTACCCTCAACTCCATTGCAAACTCGTCCCATGGACTCATTTTCAGTGGCCACCAAGAAGGGAAGGCCGGGCCAGCTCAGGTGTAGCCCTTAGAAGGCAAGCCTGGCTGTGCCTAATGTGGAGGCCTTCAAGTCTTCCTTCACTGATGCCCCTTTTGATGGTTCCTCCTTGTTTAGGACCAAAGTGAAAGACACCCTCACCAGGCAAGAGGGAAAGACCCTGTCTGCTTGGTTGAAGAAATCACAAAGGTTTTTCCTGCCAAACAAGGTGAAACCCCCCCCAGGGGAGAGGGAGTCAAGGTGAGAACCCAAGGCAGGGGGAGAGAGGAGAGTAGGGAGACATCACCCCAGAGGCAGAGGGGACCCCCAATTTGGGGGACCGCGACCTTCGTGGCTCCCCCATACTCACATTCCTTATCCGGAGCCAGTCGGTCGCGATTCCTTGTATCTGGAAGCCTGGGAAAACATCACCCAGGACCGATGGGTATTAAGGATAATTTCCGGTGGTTACACCATTCCATTCTCTTCAGTACCCCCTCCCATCAGAAAAATCCCAAACGTTCCACCCAGTCAAAGGGATCAAGCAGCCTCAGAGATAGCTCAGCTGCTAGAAAAAGGAGTCATCCAACCAGTCCCCTCAGACCAGATCGGATTAGGGACTTACTCAAGATTCTTTTTGGTGCCAAAAAGAACAGGGGACCTGAGACCCATACTAGATCTCAGTCAACTCAACCATTACGTACACAAGTCCAAATTCCATATCGTCACCCTACAATCTATTCTCCCATTGTAGGGAAAGGAAGTATGGATGTGCTCCATCAAAATGAAGGATGCGTACTACCATATCAAAATGGACAGGGCATCCAGGTGTCACCAGACATTTCCAGTTTTGAGCCCTGCCTTTTGGTCCCACAGACCCCAGGGTGTTCACCAAATGTATGGCAGTGGTAATGGCTCACTTGAGACGTCAAGGATTCCAGGTGTTTCCATACCTGGACGACAGGCTCCTCACCGCCCCCACCAGGCATCTACTAATTCAGACCAGGGACACTACCATCAGTCTATGTCACCAATTAGGCATTACGATAAACTGGAAAAAATCTGCCTTGTTGCCCTTACAAGCGTGTCACCTTTATAGGAGCAGAGCTGGACACCATTCAAATGTGAGCGTTCCTACCACAAGAAAGAATCACAGGGTTGCAACAACAAATTCTCACGCTGATGCCTCTGAGACATGCAAAGGCAAGACTGATTCTTCAACTCCTAGGGACCATGGCAGCTACTATCATGTTGATCCCATTAGCGAGATTACACATGAGAATTATTCAATGGCTTCTCTTTGTCCAATGGTCTCTGCAAAGACTTCCACTATCCCATCCAATCCTACAACCAACACCTTGAACGTAGGAAAGCCCTTTGTTCCACCCGTCCCCTGGGGCCAGTGACCCACGACGCCCTCCCAGATAGGGTGGGGGCAAGATAAATTTGCACATAAACGCCCTGAGATTAGAGCAGTGCTTCTTGCGTTGCAGCACTTCAAAAAGTCCTCCTCTAGGGACTATTGCGATACACTCAGACAACATGTCAGTAGTGAGGTATCTCAACAAGCAAGGAGGAACCCAATCTTATCCACTATGCAGGGAGGTGGGCAATAGCTTCCCAATGGTTTCTAGTGGCAATGCACATCCTGGGGAAGACCAATGTAATAACGGACAAGTTAAGCAATCTTCAGCAGATGGGGTCAACCTTGCTGTGACCTCTTTGCCAGCCCTCTCAATGTGAAATGCAGCAACTACTCCTCCGGTCTGCTTTATGCTTTCCCTCCGTTTCCCCATCTCTCAAGGGTGATTCAGAAAGCGCAATCATTGGGAAGCAGGATGATTCTGATTGCCCCACACTGGCCTCATCAAGTATGGTTCCCCTTCCTTCAACCCTACCTTGTGGATACTCCTTGGATTCTGGAACCCCTTCCAGACTTACTGACACACATGTCGGGACAGTTCCACTCCTCTCTGAGGACATTCCGGCTGACAGCCTGGCTACTCCACTTCCATCCTTAGTCAGATGTCATAATTTTGTCGTCCTCTCATAAACCATCCACTAGAAAAATCTACTTTAGCAAATGGAAAAGATTCTCTATTTGGCTCATTTCAGAGGCATTGATCCCTACACAGCTCCAATTGATTCCGTTTTGGAATTTTTGGCTATATTGTTCTATCAGGGGTCTGCTTCAGCCACCATCAAAGTTCAGCTATGAACCTAGCCTTATGGCACACAGACTATGTAAAGCATTCCTTAAAGGTACCCTATTGCTTCGTCCCCCAGTATCACAACCTGTTAAGCCCTGGGACCTCAATTTTGTTCTCAAGCCCTCACTCTTCCACCCTTCAAGCCTGCAGCTACCTGCAAGTTAAAGTTTCTAACATGCAAAACAGCCTTTTTAATAGCTATCAAGCCCTTTCCATCAAACCCCCATAATTGATCTTCCATAAAGATAGAGTCTCCCTTAGACCAAACCCATCATTCCTTCCCAAAGTGGCTTCTATGTCTAATATAAATCAGTCTATTGAGCTGCTAGTTTTCTTTCCCAATTTTTCCAACAAGGCAGAATTCAGATTTTACCAACTAGATGTACATCGACAGTTACGCTTCTATCTCCATCGGACAAAAGAGATTCAGAAATCTGACCAACTCTTTGTCTTCTTTTCCGAAAACCGGCTTGGTTCTCCGGTATCCAAGGTCACACTCTCTAGATGGATAGTCAGCTGTATTTCCTTCATTTATCACACAGCAGGTAAAACTTTGCCCTTTCCACCTAAAGCCCACTCCACAAGAGCTGTCTCCACATCCACAGTCTATCAAGCTAGATTGTCGATGGATGATATATGTGTGGGCTTCTCCTCACACTTTTGTCTCTCATTACAAATTGGACGTGGTTTCCAGGGGCAGATCTCCATTTGGCTCCAGAGTTCTCAGGAGTATTTTCCTATGAGCCACCCAGGTTGTAGGTGCTAGGGACGCTGTCCCATGGGTAAGAATGTAGGCGAGATAGGACTACATAACATCAAGAAGTTATGTACTCACCATAACGTTCAATGTATGTAGTCCATCTCACCTCACATTTTTACTTACCCTCCCGCCTTCCCACCTGCCTGGAGGATTTGGAGGTAAAATTTTATCATGCAGGGTCCCTTTGATTAATTTGTTTGGATAATTTGTTTGTATGGATGTGTGTTATGTATGCAATAACTGAGTTGTTTGCAGTAAACTAGATCTGGGGATGTGAAGCAGTGTACTATGGGATACCATCTTAGCCAAGCCAATCAGAGACTTTTGAGCTAGTAAATAGGCTGAGTTGGAGCCGATATTAGAATGTGAGGCGAGATGGACTACATACATCGAACGTTATGGTGAGTACATAACTTCTTGTTTTATATATATAGTATGCTGAAATGCACAGAACAACAGCACCTGGCTACTCAGTATAAGATTTAAGTTTTAAAACACAAGCTAATGACACCCTTTCATTGAGACCAGGAGGGTTGGTAGCATTTAATCTAAACTGCCACCGCAGTTCCCTTTCTTTCAATTTATCCTCCCATGGTCCCCCTCTAAGGTCTTGTAACACTTGTTCCAACACAAAAAAATCAAAAACTGTGACTGGGGTACTCTATAATGTGTTTAGCAAGGGCATGTTTACTGTCCAGTTTACTAATATTAGCTTTGTGTTCATATATACGCTCTTTGATTTTCCTCTTTGTTTTGCCTACATAAAAACTTTTACACAGTTGACATACAGCAGCATAAACCACCCCCATACTGTTGCAGTTAAAAACATTCCTAGATCTAACTGCATCCATATTCACAGTGGACAGATGTGTTTTCAAGATAATTTTTAATGGAACCATTGGAGGGTTCCCTATTTTGTCTGTGAATTCTTTAAACAAAGAAAAAATCTGCCAGTTTTTGATCAAAATACCCCTAATCTGAGGGGCCTCGTTGCAAAACTTTGTAACAAAGGCTTTTTGCATAATAGGCCCATCCACTTTTCTCCTAGAAAATGCACCTGTGGCCAAAGTTCAGGTGGGGTTTGTAAGGGATACTATATCTCCCTTCATTCTTTTCTCCATGATATTATCTTGAATCATGGCAACTGTGTCCTCGGAGTACCCCCTCTTGAGTAACATGTGCCACACTGTCTCACATTCTTCTACAAAATGGTTGTGAGAGGAAACCATACTGGCCACTGTAATATATTGGCCTTTGGTGATTCCTATTTTTTGATGGAGCAGGTGGTTGCTCTCAAAATATAATAAGTTGTTGCTGTATGTGGGTTTTCTGTAAATATTACTAGCCCATTGTTCATTCTGATAATCTTTAAAAATAGTAACATCCAAATAATTGGTACTTTCCAACTGAATTGTGTGAGTAAACCTCAAAAAAGATGTAGCAGAATTAATTAATTCCATAAAATCCGAGATCTGCTTTAGGGGTTTACCCCAGACAATAAAAATATCATCCAAAAAACAGAGCTATAACCTCCAAAGTTTAACCTCATAGTATCTGAAAAGAACATGTTCCCATTGCAGCAAATCTATGTTGGCAAATATGGGGGCACAAGATGGCCCCATAGCTACCCCTTTTTTCTGCCTATAGTATTGCCCCTCCAGAAAAACAAAGTTATATTTCAGAACCAATTACATGCATAAAACTAAAACATTAACAGTGTCATTGTTAAACTCAGTACATTCACACAGGAAATCATGGAAACATTCCAGACCTTGTTTGTGTGGTATAATCTTAAACAACTCAATTATATCCATTGTTAATGTCATTAGCAAACAAGGAACCTCATGATGAACCCATCGCCATCCCCTTTTTTTGTAAATAATATCTGCCCTCAAAAATATGTAATTGTTCTTAAGGATAATTTTTAAAAGTTCCTCATGCAGTTTTATCTTTTCCTGTTTAATCCCTTTGTTGAATAAGAATTCTCTAAACCACTGCATACCTATAACATGTGGTATGACCGTGTAAACGTCTTTAACATCCATTGTGATGAAAATGTCAGTGTCACAATATTCTAAGCTGTTGATTTTGCTTACAAAATCCCAGGAGTCCCTACAAACTTGATTTCCTGTGCCACCAATCATTTTAGTTTGTCATCCAAAAATTTGGCACAAGCACTAGTAACTGAGCCCCCTAGCATCTACTATAGGACACATAGGTGGGTTGTTGATACTTTTATGAATTTCTGGGAGTCCAAAATAATTGGTATTAAAGGTAAAACCACATTAAATAATTAAATACATCAATGTTTATTCTCTGATCTATAAACGTGTCATTTGTGTCCTGATTTTATTATATGCCTTGTTAACCTCATTTCTAGACACAAGTTCATACATCTCATCACTTAAAATATTGGACATGTGAATAATATAGTCCGCATTGTCTATTACCACTACCCCACCCCCACTTATCTGGTTTCATTGCTCTGAAACCATTCCTTTTAATTTCTTCCAAAAATTATCTTTCTTTATAAAAAATATTGTGATTACATTTAACATGTATACTACTCAACATATTTCTTAAATCTAATTTGCAAATCTTTCCAAATAGTTGTAGTAATGGATGAATAAGTGGATTGAAAATACTAGACACTCTAACAGGCATAGTATCATTAAACGTAAGACTAAAATTCTAATTTTCTGATGTAGTGTTTTAAACCCATCAAAAAATGTGCTATATTTGTTGTCTGAGGTAATACAAAAGACATACCTTTTCAGATTAGCTCAACCATTTCAATAGTAATATTATAATTTGTGAAATTATAAATTTTGAAATCCTCTTCATGATTTGTAACTATTTCACATAAATGTTAATTGTGCAAAGGATTGTTGAATAAACTTAGAACTGGTTCTGTCTCTTCCGTCCACAGTATTCCCAACTCAATTGATTGTAATAGGGGGTGTGGGTTCTTCTGCTGTCCTTCAATTGGTTTCTCTGGGGAGATACTGAGGGGTTGTGGTCTTGCCATTGGTTTGTTCTGTTCTTCTCTTTTATCTAGTCCCATCATATCAACAAGTGAAGGGGAGCAAAGTCCTAACATCTTTGCAAATTAACACGGATGGCTTGGGAGACAGCAAATCAATACAAACTTTACCTCCAAGCTCAGGAAGAAACACAATAGCAGAACTTTTGAGTAGACCCAGACCAGAATTTCAGGAGTGGATGTTGAACAGTTAAGTCTTCCCAGATATTGTCCATAAGTGAGGTATTCCACAATTAAATCTTTTTGCCTCCATTTACAAATGCCATGCCCATGATCACAGGGAGCAGATGCTATGATATTTTCATATTAGGGAAGATGCCCTTATGCCTTTCCTCCAATTCCAGTTCTTTTGATTTCAAATTTTTTTCTGAAGTTTCAGAAGGACAAACCAAAAATCTTGTTGATGACTCCCTTTTGGCCCGGGCAGCAGTGGTTCCCCTTCTCTTTCATCTGGACAAGGGCAAATCATCACAAGTTACCCACAGGATGGACATACTCTCACAACACAAAGGCTCATTGATCCATCAAAATCTTTGACTCTTGGGATGATAGAGTTTTTATTCCTTTTAAGCACCAGTTTTCTAAAGACATGCTTAAGGAGCTACAGGAGGTAGAAAATGAAATGCTAGAAAATGATGTGTTTCTTAGTGGAAGATATTTTTTGTTTGATGCCATAGTCAGAATTAGGTCACTTTTCAAGTAGGTATTCCTAACATTGTGATTTATCTGTGTGAATTGCTCAATACTTGTTTGGTATATTCTTCTATGAAAGCTCATTTGTCAGCCATTCATACTTGTTTCTCTCTAGATCCTCTCCTTTCACCCAGATTTAAGGTGAAACAATTTCTGAAAGATGTCCTTTAAATCAGACTACCAAAGATTGCTCCTCCATCTAGGGACTGTTTTGTGCAGTGGCTTTGGTCAAGAGAGTTTCTGAGTTGCAAGTCCTTATGGCTATTCTTATGTTTGTTCTTTTTCATAAAGATGAGGACACTCTTCATATAAATCCATACTTTAAGCCTACATTGCTTAATGAGCTTTCTTTAAATGAGACCATTAACCTTCCCACCTTTTTTGCTAACCATCAGAATTCTGCAGAGAGAGTTCTTCATTTTCTGGATGTTCATAGGCAGCGCAGATGTTGTTTGGACAAGACGAGTTCCATTTGGAAGTCAGATAAGTCTCTTTTCAGGACAGAGATCTAGGTGCTCCGGTTTCCAAGCAGACTGATTCTACTTGGACTTCTAAGGCTATTTCCTTCCATTATTATTTTCTTGGCAAGCAGGTCTTGCTTCCTGTTAAGGCCAATTCTGCTAGAGCTGTTGCATCTTCTGGGGCTTTCTTAGAAGGGTTGGACAAAATCTATTCTTAAAGCAGCCACTTGGTCTTCTGTTCATACTCTTACTAAATAGTATAGGATTGATGTGTTTTCCAAAAGCAGAACAGAGTTCATTCAATCATGTAAGGTCTTTAGGACCATGACCTGTTCAGTCTTCCTCTTCCCTTTCTTATTAGTTAGCAATGGGAATCTCCCATGCATTATTAATAATATTGCAACACTGATCAAGGAAGAACATACTACAGTTTATCAGAACTTACCATAACAGTAGATGTCTGACTGATTACTGTTGAGTTATGGCATTCCTCCCGCTTTTCCCCTTTCTTATGGCTGAGTTGTTTTTTTTACCCTTTTAGTTGTTGTCTGGATTAAGAAAGTCCTGATGCAGTTTATGTTCATATGTTCTATATGTACCCTAGAGTATGTCTGCACTGAGGTCATACATCAGGTGTACATCATTTATGCAGGCTGCACAGGCTTTGGGATGCTTGCCAGATGTATGACTATCATTGGCAGGATATTTCATGGGTTACTTATACTGTTGCAAAGTCTGATCAAAAGATAAAACCATTTCAGAGATACAGATACACAGCAAGAGTGACTTGTCATTGAAAGCCATATGGAAAAATATTTCATTCATTTATGTTAAAGTAGCATTTAACAGCCATTGTAAAATGTGTACTGGAATTTATTAATATTAATTTAGATATAAGCAATTAATTTTGGCAGGAGAGGCACTTTAGCAGCTTGATCTGGAAATAAGAAAAAAAAGGAATATCTATGGATTTATGGAGGGAAATAACATGGATTTTTTTATTAACTGTCCAGTAAAATATTAAATGTATAAGAAGGGATTTCCTTTGAGATGAAGACAGCCCATAGATCATTTGAGAATATGCCTATGAAACCAGGAGCCCCACCAAAGTCCATTATGGCATAATTTATTTTCTAGATGAAAAACACCAACCAGCACATTTCTGTTTTATTTTGAGAAGATGATGTGATTCCATTCTCTTAGTACAAGAACTTCATCAGAATAAAAGTTAAATCAAACCATATGGTTATGGTTTGATTTAACTTTTTATTCTGATGTAATTAGAATGACACTTTATAAGGATATGGTTTGATTTAACATTTTTTATGATGAAGTTCTACTAAGAAAATTAAAGCACTTAATCTTTTCTAAATAAAGTGTAGCAACATGCTGTCTGGTGTCTTTTTTATCTATTTATTTCATATTTCACTGATTTAGGGTTTATACTTGGTTACAATTTATTTTCTACTTGGACAAGTTATTCATTCTAAGAACTACCTGGTCAAATTTTCCTTTTTGAATTTCTCCAAGTCTTTTGAGTTTGTAATACCGTGACAGGAATAGAACTCATTCCTAAGTCAAAGTACGATTAAAGTTCATGAAATTAGTATTGTTTCAACGTTTGATGTCAGCCAAAAACGCTCTTCGCAGCACCCACAATGTGTCCAGTAATGACTCCTTCTGCAATTCGTATGGGGTTACATGTATTGGTAACATGTCTAAATATGATTGTAGATTCTTTTTTATAACACCCATTATTGCTCCTTATGCTATTGGAACTGCCTGGCTATCTTTTTTCCACATTGATCTCATTTCTCCCTGCAAATCCTGATATTTTATGACTTTGTGTCTCTCTGTATGCAAGACACTGTCATCACTGGGTGTGGCGATTTCAATGATCAATGCTACTTTTGTCTTCTTTTCATGGACCACTATATTCAGTTTTCTAGCATCTATCTTTTGAACTGTTGGAATGTGTAATCCCATGTGATGTAGACTTCATCATTTTCTATGATGCTTTGTGGCTCACGTTTCCAGTGTTTTTCAGCCACTTCAGTGCCATAATGTTTGCATAATCCCCAGTGCAACAGTCTTGCCACATTATTATGCCTTTCAGTATACAGTCCTTCTGCCATTAGTATGTCACACCCAGCAACAAGGTGTGTGACTGTTTACAGTTCGGTTTTACAGAACCTGTATTTGTCTGTTTCTCCCACATGTTCAGTGGACTTTGTAAACCAAGGTGTATGTAGCCCACTATCTTGAGCTGCCAATATTAACCTTTCATCTCTTGGTTTGAATTCACCTCTCCTTAACCATTCCTGTGTTCCTTCCTGATCAACATGAGGTTCTTCCAGAAGTTTTCTATACTTGCAACTATTCTTGCCTTCTCATCTGGTCCTTCACTTTACATTATTTCTTTTGTTTTTTGGCACATTCAGTTGCTGCCTGATTTTTTTCTACTTCTGGTTTGATTTCCCTTCCTGCTTGATGCTGTTATGCTTTTGCTAGATTAAGCAGAGAACTCATCTTAGATTTATTCTCTTCATGTTTCAAAACTTTCACTATGTTTGGGTCTTGTGAGGTCAGCAGATATGTGTGGAGTCCCACGATTGCAGATCTGTGCATGTAATCAATTTCAAGGAGGCCCATCCCTCCTTGGAACAGGGAACATATAATCTTGGTATGCACTGATTTTTATAAATCATTCAGTAAGCATGAAACATCCTTCTTGTCTAATCTTCCTGTGGAGGTGGACAAATGTACTCTAAGGTTTGACAATGATTTTTCTTCTAGTGCAATGATAAAAAGATTCGCCTTTTGCCCGCCCCCCCATTAAAAGTTCTCAGAAAGAATAACATTAAAGCCCGCATTCTTTATCCAGCCCAGTGAAACTGTGTCTGTGTAATTATACAAAAAGTTCCACTACTAATGAGAAAAATGTCGTATTTATTCAAAAACATAACAATTGTCACCCACAGTGAAAAAAAAGGCAGAGTAATTTAACTCTGAAAGGACATGGTCACAGAGACATCTTGAAAGCTGTTGTTAGAACAGATAAAAGAAGAAAAAAGAATTAACTAAAACAATGATAAGAGCATTAAATATAATGAAACTCGTACAAGGTTTCTCAGCTTGGTAAAATATAATTTCACACAATGAGAAATGCGTAACATAGTTCTGAAATAAAAGGCTAAGCGATAACAGAAATGACATGGTATTGAAATAAAACAGTAAATGAGAAGTGCAAAAGAATGTAGCAAAGAAAACATTTTTTAGTTTTGGTTTTATTAATTTGTTAACCATGTATGCCCACTTGACACAAATGCTCATTTTCAGGGGCAACACGAGAGCACTGTCTGATTTAGTGACTTACTAAGAGTCAAACACTAAGACAAATGGAGATGGAAAGAATTAAACCCTGTACCCCTGATAAGAGAAAGCATCTTGTTAACAGCTTTAATTGTCTATACTAACTACCAGGCTAAATAATTCTTGCTAGTGTTTTATATTATTATTATTATTATTATTATTATTATTATTATATTAAAATTCACACTCCTTTAATTAAAAGTATTCCAGACTTTTCATAATTTTGTAAAAATATATATACTTAATTTAAAGTCATATTCATATAATATGGTTTTGAACTGTATCAGTATTACAGCAGTGGCTCTTTTAAGATAATAATTATTTATTGATTATTTATTTATTGACATTTGGTGACTAGGAAAGTCTGACTGGGTCAGGAACCCATTTTCAGTGGAGGCCAGGGAAGAAAAGCTCCAAAAACAATTCAGATATAAAGGATTTAGCAGTTACAGATAAATATTATATAGGTTCTAATACAAATTCAAACATTAGTAGTTTTTACAGTTAACATAAAAATACATATATCTCTAGATAGAATAAAATGTGTCTTGATAGATAATGTTGTGTCTTTCAGCTTATCCCGGTTAGGGGTCACCACAGTGGAACTCAGGTCTGCCAATGTTTGGTAGGGGATTTTTACATGCCGAGTTACCAGCCCTGACGCACAACCTTCAACGAAGGCATGCCCATTCACGCATGCCTCCACACAGAAGACACTCTAGCTGAGAATCGAACGCGACAACATCTTACTGTGAGGCGACAACGCTACCGCAGCACCACTACCATGGGTGTCTTGATAGATAATAATTGTAGCAAATTATAAAAGCTCAGTCTAAACTTCAAGTTTTGAGATAAGGATTGCTGACAGAGCAGATTTAGTTCTACAAAAGAATTAAAATACATTAGTTTTGCTTTGAGTATATAAGGGTAGAAGTTAAGTAACAATAAAAGTAAGATACATGGAAGAGAAAATAATTGTATAAAGACAGTTGTAAAAGTAAGGGATTTTCAAGGGAGAGGAAGTGAAGGTAAAGAGGTTAATGTGGATAGCTACTGAAAGAGATGTAGGAGGGTATTTTAGTGAGAAGGTTAAGGTGATAGATATTCTGAGGGGTATAGGAGAAAATTGTTGTGAGAGATTTGTCAAAAGAAGCATGTGTAGTAGACTAAGATTAGAAATTTTATTTGAAGTAGTTCAAGAGTAATAGAAAGCAGAATTAGAAAGAAATGGGGAAGTACAACATTCTAGGTGATGGGAAAGAAGTATAAAATTCCAGGTGATGGGACAGGGAGATAGCTGATGATGGGATAAAGTATGGAAGGGCAAGAGGAAGTCAGAGGAAATAGATTAAGTATGGTAGACTTACGTTAAAGAGCAAGGTCATATGTGAGAGTTGAGAAAGTGATTTCTAATGTAATGTTTTAAGTCGTAAAGGAGTCTAAGGCACTGATGTTTGGAGGTAGGTACATATTTTAATATGTAAATAGCCATTTTGTTTTCAAATTAGCTTGTAAAATATTTTTAATATTACGATAACTAATTCTTTGCTGTTTTTACTGTAATTAAGCTTGTTCGGGATTTAGATTTTGATTGCCTAGCTTATAACATGATTTCCATTCATTTGAAAGATTTTGGGGCTCATGGTTTAGTCTGCCTTTCTGTTCACATAGTTAGTACAGTCATGTTTAAACAAATAATCACATCAGACTTAAATCTGATAAGACAATTGGGTCACTACTGGCTAAAAACAGACAAATGCTTTAATATAACATAAATCAATAAAAACAAACATTAAAAACAAAAACAAAAAATATTAACATTGTGCCCGTCCATGAACTCCATGCTCATAAAGAGTAGCAAAAAACTCCAATGCAAAATAGGATGAATATCCATGATATGATGCAGCTTTGCATCCTGATCCACTATTTTACACCTTAAAGGGGAAAGAGGAACTTGAGAGGACAAAACCAAGTGTAACTCATCCACACATACTTATTTTTTTAACTAAATGAGACATACCAGCTGACAGATCAACCAAACATCATCCCAAAAGGCATTAAATCTTCCAAGACCACTCCTCCTCCTGTAGATTTTCTGTTCTTGGTAAGCAGCTCCAAGAACACCATTCACAGAACAAAAAAAAACAGGAAAACATAGGAGGAGGCCTAGGCTCCCAGAACACCATTCACAGAGCACCATTCACAGAACAAAAAACAGGAAAATATAGGAGGAAGCCTAGGCTCCCAGAACCCCATTCACACATCAGAAAACAGGAAAACACAGGAGGAAGCCTAGGCTCCCAGAACACCATTCACAGGACACCATTCTCAGAACAAAAAAACAGGAAAACATAGGAGGAGGCCTAGGCTCCCAGAACACCATTCACAGAACAAAAAACAGGAAAATATAAGAGGAAGCCTAGGCTCCCAGAACCCCATTCACACATCAGAAAACAGGAAAACAGAGGAGGAAGCCTAGGCTCCCAGAACACCATTCACACATCAGAAAACAGGAAAACACAGGAGGAAGCCTAGGCTCCCAGAACACATTTCACACAACAAAAAGCAGGAAAACACAGGAGGAGGACTAGGCTCCCAGAACACCACTGACAGAACAAAAGACAGGAAAACACAGGAGGAGGCCTAGACTCCCAGTACACAATTCACAGAACAAAAACAGGAAAATGCTGGAGGAAGCCAATGCTCCCAGAACACCATTCAGAGAACAAAAAATGGGAAAACACAGGAGGATGCCTAGGGTCTCAGAACACCATTCACAGAACAAAAGGCAGAAAAACACAGGAGGAAGCCTAGGCTCCCAGAACACCATTCACAGAACAAAATGTGGAAAACACAGGAGGAAGCCTATGCTCCCAGAGCACCATTCACAAAGTAAGACACTGGTTCATCAATACTAAGTGGAAACATAGATGGCAATTCACTGAGGCAAAAATATGAGATCCATGAGCTGTTTCAGTGCATTGCTATATTGTACATCTGAGCTATAGAGATCAGCAAACCTGCAGCTTGTAAACACCTCCAGATATATTATGTAAAGTAGCAAAAAAACAGAGATACTCTACAGAGTCAAGCTGTTTTACTTTTAAAAGAATAATAATTAATAGAAAACCTCTGGACCATCCTTCAAGGTATTATAGCCATAACCATAACCACTGAGAGAATACATTTGATGAAGGGGTTTTCCTTTATGTAGAAAAGTTCCATTTACCAACCACAGGGGACTTCTTGAGAAATCCCTGATGATCTCTGTTCTTGTCAGTATTAGTCCTAGCTTTCATCTACCGTATGCCTATATATGTAATTCCCACTGCAAACAAACCAGTCAACAACATTAGTATCGGCAATAGACTGCACAGAAATGTATAGAAATATATATAGGCTTGCAAATTAAATGATTTACAGTCTGGCAAAGTGATCAGTAACTAGGTAATGCCATAATCAATTCTGCATGTGTATTAGCCAAAGCATCATTGACTACCTCACAAGGAAAGTCATGCAATGCCTTTTCTTCACAGTTCATCCATAGCTGTATAAGATGAAGTACTTCAAGTAACTTCTTCCCTCCGTTGTGCAGAAGCAGCTTTTCTACAACAGCACAAACCCTTTTAGCCTACAATGCCAGTCTATCTAGATCAGCCCACTTTGTAAGTATTCCAACAAAAAGTCCTGCATACAGCAAGTTAAACAGAAAAGTCCTCTTGTTAATTCCAACAAGCAAGTAGCTTTTCAAAAGAGCACAAAAACATCAGGGCATTCATTTATTTTCAAAACTCACTCTGTGTCCCCCTCTCCACTCTCAGTCTCTATCTTAACCCATTTTGATCAGCTGTAATTTAAAAAATTTGTTCACCACACCGTCCTTCAAAAAAATCTGGAAAATAACCCTTGAAAAATCAAACCCATTTTAATGTAAGAGTTCATAGGTTCATAGGTTCATAGGTTCATACTAGGCTATCTGCCCGAGGGCATTTACAAGCCTAGCCCATCGCGCCACCCCTTTAGTATGGGGAACTATACCCATTATTTTGCTGTGCCTCTGTCGAGCAGTGACACTGAGGTAATCCCTGGGGTATATCTATCTGGGGTATATCCTGCGTCTCCCATCCATTGGTCAAGATTTCTCTTGAACAAGGCCAGGTGCTCTGCCTCACATGTGATTCTGTTCCACAGCATAGGGAGTCTTTGGGTGATGAATCTATCCCTCCAGCACGTCCTATTAATGTTTAAGTCTTGTGGCTCTGATGGATCTAGATTTTTGAGGTGAAGCATATTCATCAAATCTGGGTTTGACATGGCCTTGTATGTTTAGGCAAAGGTCACCTCTGAGCAAAGCGCCGACTGAATAGAGCTGGAGTTCTTTCAGTCGGGCAGCATAGGATAGATTTTGAGACCCTTTATCCTTTTGGTGAGGAACCTCCAGCTGCTGCAAGTGTCGGGTCAGATACATTCCAAATGGGGCATTGTACTCAATCATTGGTCTGATGAGTGATGAGTAAAGGGAGACTATAACCTCCCTTGATCTAGATGAGAATCCCTTCATGATAAGGAAGGTCTTCCTAACTACTTTAGCTACATGGGTGTCGAATGACAGACTACTATCAACCTGGGTCCCCAGGTCCCTGATAACTTCTTCTGTGCTCAGTGGATTGCCTCCTATTTGGTAGCTAGGGGTAACCTTGATGCATTTTTGGCATTTAACTTGTGGCTCTGGCACCAGTTATCCGTTTCTGTGAGACCCTTCTGAAGGATATCTGTGTCAGATGTGTTTTCTACTATGGCCAGTTTGCAGTCATCTGCAAACTTTGTCAGCCATAACCCTCCTGTGTTTGCTTGTACTTCAGAAAAGTAGATGCCAAACAAGAGTGGGCCCAGGACTGAGCCCTGTGGGACACCACTTGTGACAGGCTTTGAGTCTGACATGGCGCCAGCAACTCTGACCCTGTGGGTTCTGTCACTCAGCCAGTTTGCAACCCATCTTGTGATGTATGGGTTAACATTTAAGCTGATGAGTTTTCAATGATACCTGAGTGGGGTATTGTATCGAAGGCCTTAGCCAGATCGAGGTAGGCTGTATGGACTGCCTTTCCTCATCAATGGCTTTGGTGACTGTTTCAAAAAGTCAACCAAGTTTAAAAGGCATGATCTGCCTTTGACAAAGCCAAACTGGGTTGGATCCAAAGTCTGCAAATTCTCAATGTCTTTATTTATGAGGTCCATTATGATCCTCTCCATGGCTTTGCAGATAAGGCTTGTCAAGCTAATGGGCGGAGGCACCGCCTTTGTGAAGTGGGACCACAGTTGCAGTATTCAGAGGTAAGACTTTGATTAAACAGCTGTCCTAGCTGTGGGTTTAATTCCTCATTGAGTTGCACACAGCCGGGGACACCATCAGGTCCCATGGATGCTGTGTTTTTGCTTTGGAGAGAGCAGTTCTCACTTGGGCTGGAGATGTTTGGGGGCTGCAATCATTTGGTATAGATATCTCAGTTTGCACTGAACCTGTCAGCCAGTATGTTGGCAATGTCTGTAGGATCAGTAATCTTCACATCATTTTGAACTAGTTCTGAGCATATCTGGGAGTTTCCTCCTAGGTTTCTAACATAGCTAAAGAAGGCCTTATGATTGTCTTTTGAGTCTTTAGCTATTTTTCTCTCAATTTGCTTTGGATGATTTTATGAGAGCTCTTAGTTTTTTACTTATAGTGATCAAGGGTGTCTTACCTTTTTAGTATTTTCCTCTACCCTGTTGTAGCTTCCCCCTTTTGTTGTAGAGTTTGTTTATGGCTGGGGTCCACCAGACTGACGCTTGCCTTTGGTACAAAGAGTCTTTGTTTTGCTTGGGATTGCCTCAGTCCTGCAGGTGCTGGTAGAAGGCATTTGTAAGTGATTCATTGAGTACCCACACTAGTTTATGATCTGATCTCACCAGTGAGGGGTATACTTCCGGTGTTGAACATTGTGCTCCCATGTTCCCATGTGTCCCATGAGTGTAAGTAGACTTAAAATTATTGGTGCTAAACTCCCTCGTACTAGACCTATAGGAGCATTCACACATTATATATATACATGCATGCACACACATACACACACACACACACATTTATAAATTAAATAAAAATAATTATAATTACATAAAATTACATTATTATTTATTTATTTATAAATATATACATATTTTTAAATATATATATATATATATATATATATATATATATATATATATATATATATATATATATATATATATGTGTGTATTTAACATTTGTTTACCAGGAAAGTCCAACTTGGAACAAAGTCAATTTTCAGTGGAGGCCCGGGTAGAAATGCTCTTGATGCATGTCTTTGAAAACTAGAGCACCCAGAGGAAATCCACATGATATATATATATATATATATGTATATATATTATTTCTATATGTATATGTGTGCCTGTGTGTGTGTGTGTGTGTGTGTGTGTGTGTGTGTGTGTGTGTGTGTGTGTGTGTGTGTGTGTGTGTGTGTGTCTACATGTGTGCATTATTGGGTTTCACAACTATCCCATGCCACTCTTACCCACTCCTATTTTTTTCCCTAAATTTGATAATTAAAACCTATGTTATAACTTTCTGTGTTCCAGTTTAGTTTCCTGACTGCAGATGCATTATGTCCCTCCTCCATCCCTTCCACTCCTGGCCCCTGTCTTGTCTCAGTCCCATTTTAGTGTTATACTTCTTTCAGTATATTGTACATCATATAATGCTTGTTTATTATCTGTTTATTGTAAGCAACCCAAATCTCAAATGTCAAAAAACTGCCTCTACTAGTCTCTGCAATATCTGTAACAAATCTACTGACTTTGAAGTATTGCTCCACTGAAATAAAACTGGCATTTGTGCTGTTGCTGAATCTTGGTGAAAATGAGGAGACACAATCCCATATTCCATTTTGTCTTTGTATAATTCATAATCAAAGTCAGAGGCTAGAACCTCAAACCAGTAGAGTGTTCCTACTTATAAACAAGCACAGTACTTGCACAATGCCTAGGCCCCTTCCCCCAGTATTTCTGACTCAGCCGCCTAATGGGCAGTCTTTGAGTGCCTTAATGGAAATGCAGTAAAACTAAATGTTGCAGCATACTATCAGCCCCTCCCACCACCCAATCTGCTGTAAATGAAGAATTCACAGCAATATTTATGCATATTTTTACTCAGTAGCAGAGCTGTTCAGCTGGCTATGACTTCTGCAACCATTTGGACATACAGAGCAGATATAAGTAAACTTTTTTGCACTTGTTCTGTTTCACTGATAGTTAACAACACTGTACTGCATTTATTTATTTGTTTCATTGAATATTGATTGAATATTGTTGGTCTGTCTCTTTGCAGTTTGTTTCTCATGAATAGATCAGCACTTGAGCTGCAAGGCTGTTTTACTTTCTGTGAAGTTTTGTGCTTATCTAACAGCCTGGGATCTATCCTTTGTTTTATATTACTGCTATAGTTACATTTCTGTGTATTTGTGGTCAGTAGCAGAGCTGTTTAGCTGGCTATGACTGATTCCACAATCATCTGACCGTATAAAGCTGATATAAGTATATTTTTTGCACTTGTTCTGTTTCAGTAATTGTTAATAAAACTGTACTACATTTATGTATTTGTTTCATTGAATATTAATTGAATAGTGGTGGTCTGTCTCTCTGCAGTTTGTTTTTCCCACTCTCTCGCCCAAGTGTTGTTGTATTCTTAAACATTGTGGCTTTGGATTTGCCCACCCCTGCTGTATATTTGTCTTTGGACACTCCTACCAGTCCCATCTCATCAGCTCTGTCTACTGTGTACATAGGGAGCATTTGGGAAGGCCAACCCCCTTAGTCTCTTAATTTTGTATTATTTTCTGTTTCCTCCCTCTCCTCTTAAAAAATTCACTTTATTCAGCTGCTCTTACTGCAACTGTGTTCTACCTACTTTATGACCTTATTTTGCTTTGCAGTGTGCTCCTAAGTGTTCAAGTGCTCTTATTACTGCTTGCTAGTAGCCTGATTAAATTTATCTGCTATTCTAAGCATCTTAGTTTTGGTTTTAGCAATTGTGCTTCAGGCCAGTTACTTCACATTTAGGAAGGTTTTTGTGGTCTACACTCTTGTGGGCAACCCCTTATCAAAACCCTGTCTCCATACATCCACAAATTCAGAACACTATGTCTGGACAATTCCCATCAGTTTCTCCTGCCAGCCTGATCAACATGGGCATACTGAGACAGTGTAACAACTGCCTCATGTTCACTGACAGCCCTCTTCTCCTAGCACATAATTCTACTTGCAAGAAATGCATCGACATCAGTAACCTGGAATCCATGCTCTCTCTCACCACAATCAGTACTCCTAACAAATTGGAGATTACCAGCAAAAACACCACACCACCCACATCACATAGCCAAGCACAACACATACCCACTTATGCAGAGGTGCTCAATAAAAATTTATCTAAACAACAGAGACCTCCAAAACACACTCACAAACATTCCACACACAACACCAAATACATCACATGCAGCAGACAACATACCAGTGTCTCACAAACACTGCCCATAAGGCATAACAATAAACCAACACAGCCCATAAGGTATAACAATAAACCAAACATACTAGTCATTGGCGACTCAATTTTGAAGCACACTGATGTCCCCCTTGCCATACTCGACAAGGAGAAGGTCACGGTCAGTTGTCTGTCAGGTGCCAGAATCCGCTACATCATGCATGTAATTAAGTCTCTCCACAACAGGTACAAGTATGACTCTGTCATTGTCCATGTTGGTCTGAATGACTTGAGACATACCTTCCTGATCTATATGAAGAAAGACACGATTGAACTCTCAGAGTATGTGTCTCAGGCAGGTGTGACCCTAGCCCTAAGTAGCATCCTACCTTCATCAAGAATAATATTACTATAACAATAAAAAATAATTGACTTCAACAATTGGCTTAGTTTCTGGTGTCTTTCCAAGGGGATCCAGTGCCTGTCTGCCTGGGATGATATGATTGACAGGCCTCGATGCTTTGCCAGAGATGGCCTCCACCTGTCACCCCTGGGATTCCAGATCCTGGCCAAGACTCTTGCCTTCCCCATTGTGCTTCCAACAGAAAAGATCTGTCAATAAGCAAATTGAAGGTCATGCCGCTTAACACTAGGAGCCTTAACCTGAAAATTTACTCACTGAAGGCTCTCCTTGTACTGGAAGATGCTGATGTCTGTGTAGTCAGAGAAACATGGTGCGGAGAGCACCCCTGCCTTACCAGGCTATACCTCATTCCACACTTTCTGACCCCAATATGAGGTCAGAAAGACTAATGGTGGTGGACTCTCTGTCTTCATTAAGGACAGGCACACCTCCAGATTGGTTTGACAGCATGATGCACTGAAATTACTCCAACTGCAACTGACAGTTGGCAAGACACCCATCCAAGTTATAGCCAGCTATAGACCCCCTTCCATGACTCAGGACACCCACTCCTCCTACTTGGACTCCATCAAGGTACCCCCTAACATCCTGATCCTTAATGACTTCAACTACCCCACAATAGACTGGGTAAACTATTCCTGCACTAATGCACTCACCCAATGACTCATTGACTTCATCATTTCTAATGCACTAGACAAGCTCGTCTCTCCCGCAAAGGGAGATAACATTCTCGACTTGGTTCTCACCAACATGGGTGACCATTGCACCACTCCCATAGTATGCCCTTCTCTGGTGAGATCATATCATTGGTATGTCTCATTTGAAGTCTCTATCCCAACCCCCCGGCCCCCAGCCATAACCAGGCTAAATAATTTCTAAAAAGCTGACTATAACCTCCTAAGGGAGGCTATCAGTAGCTTCACACCACCAACCCCCTCAGAGGATGCAGGCAACTATGCTGAACAGTACGCCAATGCAGTATACAAGCACCTGTACAACTGCATGGACCCAACCATACCCAACAGAATTAAAACCTGCTCAAGGAAACACAAACCTGTCTGGTGGACATCCTCTATCAACAGGCTTTACGACAAAAGTAAGAAACTGTTGTCCAAGGGTAAAAAGGACAACTTCCAAATTGGAAAGGCTCCTTCCTCAGCCTCAACAAGCAAATTAGATCACTAGTGAAAACCTTGAAAGCCAATCATGAATTGAAACTAGCCTCCAAAACAAAAGGAAACCAGAAAGCCTTCTTCAGTTACATCAGGAATCTCAATGGCAAAGCCCAGGTTTGTTGTGAATTAGTACTTAATGGTACTACTTACACTGATCCTGTTGACTTAGCCAGCCTGTTAGCTGATAGGTTCAGTGCAAACTTCACCCCTACCCCCCCCAAAGGTCCATTCAACATCTCTGATACTTGTCCTGCACCACACATCTCCATAGATCAAGAGTTAAAGGCCCTATCCAAGGCAAAGTACATAGCTTTCATAGGACGTGATAGTATCCCAGGCTGTATTCTGCACCATCTCCAGCAAGAACTAGCTTCACCATTGAGCACCCTGTTCAACCACAGCCTAAGTATAGGCTTCATTCCAGCAGAGTGGAGAACTGCCATTGTCATCCTCTTGCACAAAGGTGGTGCCACTACAGACCCTGGAAACTATCGCCCCATTAGCTTTACAAGTCTGATCGGTAAAGCCATGGAGCGTATTATTATGGATCTCATAAACAAGGACATAAGCAATCTCCAAGCACTTGACCCCACCCAGTTCGGATTTGTCAAGGGCAGATCTTGACTGTTGAACTTAGTTGACTTCTTTGAGACTGTCACCAAGGCCCTGGATGAGGGAAAGTCAGTATATACAGCTTACCTTGACTTGGCCAAGGCCTTTGACACAATCCCCCACTCAGGCATCATTGAAAAGCTAACACAACTTGGCATAAATCACTATGTCATCAGGTGGGTTGCCAAATGGCTCACCGATAGCACTCACAAGGTCAAAATACGTGCCTCCACCTCCGACAGCAGACTTGTCACTAATGGTGTTCCCCAGAGATCTGTCCTGGGAACCTACTATTTGGCATTTACTTCTTAGAGGTCCAGACAAAGACAAAGGGTCTGTGGCTGACCAAGTTTACAGATGTCTGCAAGCTGGGTGCTGTCATTGACTTGTCAAATGATGTTAACATACTACAAGACGGTCTCACAGAAACAAATGACTGATGCCAAAGTCATGGCCTTAAGTTAAATGCAAAAAAAAATGTATGATCATACCATTCAGCAAAAACATGGCCCCTGCTGGTAATACATCAATGGCAACCCCCTAAGCACACAACCTGTGGTGAGAGACCTGGGTACTTAGGTTGACAACAATCTCACATTTGACCATCATGTAGCGACAGTGGTCAGAAAAGCCTTTTACATGGTTCATCTCATAAGTAAAGGGATTGCATCCAGAAAAAAGGAGGTTATTAGCTCTCTGTACTCCTCCCTCATTAGGCCAATAATTGAGTATAACACCCCATTTGGTAAGCACCACTCCAAGCACCTGCACCAACTGGAAAGGCCACAGAAGTATCTCACAAAGAGAAATCATGGCCTCCAACATCTGTCCTATGTGAACAGGCTCAAATCACTATCATTCTACTCGGTACTGTATAGATTGTGCAAAGGTGATCTGTGTCTCGCCTACAAGGCAATATCCCACCCTGCCCTACTAGAAATGCTCAATATCCGTAAGTCTAACTCCTCATGCATTACCTGATTGAAAAGCCTAAATCTAATATGCAACATCAACAAAACCTGCTGGAGAGACAGGTTTGTCTCCCAGAGGCTGCCCTGTCTCTGGAATAGACTTCCCATACACACCAAACAGAGCACCTCGCTGACCCTCTTCAAGTGCAACTTTGATGAGTGGATGGGAAACCACAAATTTGTCCTAGGGGTTCCACCTGTGTCCCACATTGATAGGGGTGACAGGTGCTGACTGAAGTTTCTTTTTTGGGGATTAACTCTTGGTTAGGCTTGTAAGGGCCCCAGGGCCATTAGTCTAGTAACCTCCTATGATCCTATGATCCTATGAGTATTGAATAAACTTTCTGTAAACCTACCTGCAGGACTTCTTTATACCTTGGAGACTTTAACATTCACTGAGAAACTAATGCCAGCTTTCTCCCTTACTCCACACTGACATAATATGGCTTCCACCAGCTTATACCTGGATCTTCTTGTCCATGAATGCTAATCTACAGTTGTAGCCTACTGACCAGGTTTTGTATGAACCCTCATTAGAGATTTTCTTTTGCATTAGTGGGTGGTCTTTATTTCAGTGTAACTGTCTGTTGTAGTTCACTTTCTCTCCTAAGAAAGTTAATCTGAGTTTATTATCTAAACAAGAATCAAATCTGTGTATTTAACTGGTCAGCAATAACCAGTCATCAGTAACAAGTCAGCAGGATTGTTACACTGCTTTGCAGCACTTCCTTAATATTCTTCTTCTACTGAAGGAAAAATGCCATCTTTATAAAACCAGAAGAGCCAAAGGGATCCCCCACATCCTGTTTATCTCAAGAACTGAAGAAAGCACATGCAATGTACCTTGGACTTAGTGTAAGATCACTGGACTCCAAACTAACTTTGATCATTAGTCCCCATTGGAAAGGTTTACTGATATTGGACATAAAACTGATAGAAGAATCATTTCCAAAACAAGTTTCATTTCACTTCAGAGCCCCAACCATGTTTGCCTCTCATCTTAACAATCTCAGTACCACAGGTCAGTTCTTATTAGGCTCTGACACAGAGTTTCAGTTTAAATTGGGTCCCTTACTTTAATTAACAAATACCCTAAGAATATTCTCACTTATGGGAATGCTAGTGCCTACAGCCTTTACCCTAAATTAATTAAGGCCTACAATGTTTTCACTTGCCTCTCACTGAGGAATATTATATATATATTCCTTTTATGTGGCATGTATTCAGACTTGTAGAAAACTGGTTTCATTATTCAAATTCTTATACATGGTACTGTTACCAGTCCTGACTCTTTTTGGACAATTGCTTTCCTGTCTCTTCTTCTCAGTATCCTAGAGAATATAGCAGCCATTCAGCTTCTGGTCTACACTGCATCCTATGACCTTTTCTCCAGCCATTGGCATGGATTTAGAAAGGGATGTGACTCTAATACAACTATGATGTTTCTTCTAGATGCATTTTACCTTGCAGTGGAAGCAGAGAACCTTGATGGGGCCACATTCATTGACCTCTCCATGGCAATTAACCTTCTACATCATACCCTACTGATTAAAAAACTCTCACTATAATACCTTGACTGTATATCCTTTAACTGAATCTCTGATTACCTGCATAGCAGATGTGTCAAAACAATCATCTGTTACTTATAGTCCTCTCATTACCATGTAATGACTGATATTTTATAAAGCTCTGTCCTTGGATCATTGCTATCTATCATCTATGCTACTATCCTCATCATGTCCTAGAGGACATGAAACATCATTCTAAATGTGCATAACATTGTTACCTATGAATCTGGGCACTTACTTAAGACCAACTGTGACTTATTTAATTCTAATTTGGTGCAATTAGGTAAGCATGTGAATAGAAAAGGTTCAAAGCTTACAAGAAGCAAGCATCTTTTAATTTCATGGTTGCAATCACCACCTGCAGAGAACATTAAGCCCAGGAAAAGTTATTTATTTTATTTATCCTTTGTTGACTGGGTTACTTCCTTTAGGCTAGTAGCCTCTTTTCAGGGGATACTCAAGGTGACATTTATACTACTGGGGAAATTTTGCCCAAGGCACTGGGGAACTTCCACTTCTCTTCATTGTTGTGAGTGAGAACCATTTTGGAGGAGCAATTCCTCTTTCTGTTCCATGCACACAGGCAGTCTGGAGAAATAGAGAAGCAGACAGAGAGAGAAGAAGATGATGGAGTACTGAAAGAAATGAAGGATAAAGCAAATATTGAGACCAGAGAATGTGTGCAGGATTCTGAGGAAATATTTCAAAGAAACCTGTTTGATGGAGATGAGTTGGCAAATGATGTATGTATAATTACAACCCTCGAGTCAAGGGGATTGTGGGATGATTTACTTAAAGAAATGATGGTGCAGATTGAGCCAGAAAATGAAAGAGATGTTTCTTGGGGGACATACGAAATACAAAAGAAGGTACAGAGACAATACTGAAGGATAGTAGTGAGATGGAAAAGAAAACATATTCAGAGAAAGTAAAAGAAGGCAGAAGTGGAGTAGCAGAAAAGAAGGCAGAAGAAAATGAAAAACAGCAGTACCTGGTAAGGATTCAAAGTAAAGAAGACAAAGACATGGACAGGTATGAAGTGTGGGACAATTTACTAGCTCCTTTGGGTGTAAAAGCACACAAGGTAAGAGCATTTATTCTTATTAACAAACAGACATTTTCTGACATTATATTTCAGACTGTTTTTACAATGGGAAAATTTCCTTGGAAAATATGAAAAAGAAAGACTGTAAACCATGGAATCTTTCTGTAATAAAAGCATTTCACAGGGAAACCAAAAAGAAGGTCTGTGTACAATTTTGAAGAGAGGCAAAAAGAGAAACTTTGAAAGGACATTTGAAAGCTTTATGCAATTAAGTACTGGATATTCCAACATTTATGATTTCTTCTTCTTCCGGCTTTTCCCGGTTAGGGGTCACCACAGCGGATCACCTGTCCGCTCATGATTGGCAGTGGAGCTTTACAGTGTCGAGTTGCCAGCCCGGTGCCCAACCTTCCATGGAAGGCACACACATGCACACACACCTAGAGCCAATTTGGAGTGTCCAATCCACCTACAGTATGTCTTTGGGATGTGGGAGGAAACTGGAGCACCCGGAGGAAACCCACATGACCACAGGGAGGACATGCAGACTCCGCACAGAAGGCACCCCAGCCGAGGATCGAACTGGAGAACCTCTTGCTGTGAGGCGACATTGCTAACCACTGCACCACCGTGGCCGCCCCTATATTGCAACATTTATGACAAAAAGGGTTTATGGACTGGTGGCTGGGATTGTAATAGTATGTTAAAAACAGAAAGAAAAAATTATACATAGATCAAGGATGATAAATATGGAGGGGAGTAGGGATGTTGTAAAATACTGGGGACAGTGCAACGCATGTTTCTTTTGTAGAAAAGAAGGACATTTGATAAATAACTGTGACAAAAGAAAATATATTTGTGGGGAAATGGGACATGATGAAAAAAATATGAACTGAAATGTTATAAATGTAACAAAAACTGGACATTTATTGATGGATTGGAAAACTGAAAATACCAGTAAGGAAAACTAATAAGAAAGAGAAGAAAATGAACAATGAGAAGAAATTTTATAAGTAGTTGAAAAAAAAGATGAGAAAAAATCATAGAGAACATACAAAAAGGTTCTGAAATAAGTGATGAAGACATACTGGGAAGTAGTAAAAGGGAAAAATAATTCTATTGATAAAAGGGCAAAAGTCAGGAAAAGAAATGTTAAATGGGGTAAGTACAAAAAAACAGAAATAAAATGTTTGAAAAAGAATATATACAGCTAAATATTGGGGCTTGGTATAATGGTTAAGGTGTTTGGCTCACAGACACAAGGTACATTATTTGATTCTCACCTTTGGGAAGGAAATTGATTAGGCTTTGTATGGCATATTAGGAAAGCTAGCCTAGTAATTAGCTATGAACTTATGAAGCCATGAAATTTTAGAGTGCTTATGTAAATGTGAATTGTATTAAGAATATAATAAGAAGTACAGGAATTCTGGAGTGGTGCAATACATGTGATGCAGATGTAATTATATTAGAAGGCACAAGATGTTTAACAAATGAAGAAATATTACAGAGAAACTATCTGGAAAATGAGAGATGTTCTGGAATAGCTGTATTATGCAGAAATACAGTAAAGATATTAGCTGTAACTTTAGCAAAAATGGGAAGATTAACCAATGTAAATTTAAAATGGAAAGATCAAGTATATAGAATTATAACATTATATAATTATACTAATTGTAAAGAAAGGGAAAGCTTATTTCATCAGATTTTAGACTATGTAGTGATAAATGTGAACATTATAATAACAGGAGACTTTGTGATTTAAGAGGCAAGTGTAAAAACAAAGGAAATGATAAATGAAAAATGTTAGTGTTATAAGATGTGGTAAGTTAAAACGTTGGTAAAAAAATTCATGGACTTACAAAAGAGGTATGTATAGAACTGAAATAGATTATTTTATAGTATCACAAAGTTTTATTATATGAGAAGGGGAGAGGATTTTCTGATAATCTTGGAATATAGTTAGAGATAAAAGAAAACAAGGAATATATAACAATAGGCAAAGGAATAAAAATGGATAAATGATAAAGCATGGGATGAAGAAGAAAAGAGATTAGTAATATAGTTATGGAAAGATCATATTATTATGAGAACATTTTATAAAAATTGTTCTGAATGGTGGATGATATTTAAGTAAAAATATAAAAAATGTTTTTACAGTGGCAACAAGATGTGAGAAAAGTACAGAAAAAATATGAAAGAACATATAATGATGCATTGGAAGATTTAGAACATAATGATAGAAAATACTTTGACAAATAAAACAAGTTATATGAAAGAAGTCAAGAAACAATGCAATAATTGTTATATAAGCAAAGATATTTTTTTCAAGATAAAGGAAAAGCAGTACTGAATTACTTAAGCAGATTAGTAAAGGATGGTGGTAGTTCATAGGTTCGTAGGTAGGTACTAGGCTATTGGCCCTAGGGCCTATACAAGCCTAGCCAAAAAGGTACCCTGGGTTTCGCCACCCAAGAAAATTATTTTCCTGTGCCCCTGTCAAGCAGAACCACAGAAGTGATCCCCGAGGTGAATTTCCTTACCCATCCAATCATCAAGATTTTTCTTGAAGAGTGCTAATGAGGAGCTCTGTTTGGCATAGATAGGTAGTCTGTTCCAGAGTATGAAAAGTCTCTGTGACAGGAATCTATCCCTCCAGCATGTTCTGTTTATTGTGGTGACAATGTTTAGGTCCCTAGAGCGTGTAGCTTGGAGGGACTGGGATTTCTTTAAGTGGAGCATGTCCAACAGCTCTGGGTTTGACATAGCTTTGTATGTTAGGCAGAGATCGCCTCTGAGTAGGCAATATGCGACAGAGTAAAGCTGGAGTTTTTTGAGACGGTCTGCGTACGGCATCTGTTTGAGGCCAGTAATCCTCTTTGTGAGGTATTTTTGTGGCCCTTCCAGTTGTTGTAGATGTCTTGTGAGGTACATAACAAAAGGGGCATTGTACTCTATAATGGGTCTAATGAGTGATGAGTAGAGGGGAACAATGACCTCTTTTTTTTCTAGATGAGAAACCTTTTGTGATGAGGTGTGCCATGTAGAAGGATTTCCTGACCACTGTGGTGATGTGATTATCAAAGGAGAGTCCACCTGTGTCCCGAGGTCTCTTATCACACTTTCGGTGTTAAGTAGACTACCACCTATGTGGTAGTTCATGGGTACAGTGTTTTTACCAAAGGGGATGACAATGCACTTTTTGGCATTGAGCTTGAGACCATGGCTTTGACACCAGGCATCTGTCTCAGTGAGGCCCTTTTGTAGGATGTCCACATCGTTAGGAGTTTTGATTATGGATCCTAGTTTGCAGTCATCTGCGAATTTAGTTAGCCAAAGACCTTCTGTGTTAGCCTGTACTTCAGAGAAGTAGTATAATGAGAGAAATAAAAAATTTAAAAGGAGAACTAGAAAGAACATGAAATGATTTTGAACAGTGTAGTATGTTATGTACAAGAAATGTTTAAAGAAAAAAAGGTAGTAGAAAAAAACAAGGAAAGTAAAAAAAAGTTAACAGAAAAAGAGAATAAGAAGTTGGAAAATCAATTTTTTTAAAATGAGCTAGATAAAGTATTTGGACAAAAAAATAGATTTGGCTACAGACCCAGACAGAATAGGGTATGAAATGTATAAAAATGTAAGGGAATTTCAAAAAAATAAATTTTAAAGGTTTTGAATGAATGGTTAAATGAAGGTTTTATGTGTAAAGAGTTATGTAGTAGAACACTTAAATTCATATGGAAGGAAGATAGAAGGGAATTAAAAACTAGAGACCAATATTATTGAATAATAATGATTATAACATCTTTATAAAAATAATACAAAAGAGATTTTAAACTAAAATGAAAATTATTATGGAGGATAGCATATATAGTATAAAAGGGAAGGCTAGTCAAGAATTATTAATGATAGTTTGAGAAATTGTGGATGATATTATGAACAGAAAAGAAGAAGCAAAAATCATGATAAGAGACCTTAATGATGCATTTGATACAACTGGACATGAAATATTAGGGGCAATAATGAAAGAATATAATATAAGTGAGAGAGTTAGAAAATTATGTATGTCAGCATATAGTAATAATAAAGTAAAAAATACTTGTAAATGGCTGTAAAGCCAAGAGGTACATATGAAGAGTAAACCAAATAACAAATTCCAAGGCTTCAGGCACACTAATCCTGTATAATAAAGATGTAGAAATCACTTGTAAGGTCAAAGAAAGAAATTTAATAAAAGGTTGCCTTCCTTAAGGCAACTTCATCAGATTTATAAAAAACATCCAACAAACCCATATAAAAGGCTTTTCACTAATTAGCAAATTCATCATGTGATCAAAATTAAATTAAATCATACAATTTTAAAGGAACCATCTCCAAATGTTAAAATGTTAAATACCATACCATTATATATTATATTTACTACTAAAAATAGTGGCTAAAATATATCTGCTATACACAAAAGAAATAGTATAGGTATAGCATATAATAAACCTGTATATAATTACAACAGTTATAATAAATAAACAACTAAAAATGACCAGACAACCTAAAAGAAGCTTGTACAAGGTCCACACTAAATAATGTTCATTATGTTTACCGTGAATATATATACCATTAATATAAATATATTTACAGGACTACCATTTATCTTTTCAAACTCCTTAGTTTTAAAAGGCATTTTATATTACAATGTTCATTTAGCCCTGGTTCACAAAAGGCATTAGTTTTTATTTGCCATGAGAGTTCAAGTTCTTCCAATAATAGGTTAAAAGGCCCCCCTCTAATATTATATTGAATTTGGTCTATAGCTTTAAAGGTAAAGTTGTGAGTAGGGTACATCAACCTATGTCTGGCAAGGGCATTGTCAACTTTGTTAGTGTTCATGGCATAAATATGTTCATATATTCTATCTCTGAGCCTACGCTCAGTTTTCCCTATGTAAAATCCTTTACAGAGGGAACAGAGGGCAACATAAATCACCATTTTAGAATTACAGTTTAAATTATGTTTCATGTAAAATTTCTTACCTCTAATGGTAAATGTGTAACCTAAATTGATATGTTTACACATATTACAACATCCACAGTTAGTCATACCCATAAGTCTGTGTATGTTATTATGGTTTTGACCTTCTAATATATTTTTTAAATTATTACCCCTTCTAAAAATTATTCTTGGTCTCTGATTTAACTTTTCAGCTAAGAATTTGTCTTGTTTTATCAATTCCCAGTTCTTGAATAAAACTCTTTTAATCATAGTACTATCTCTACAGTAAGTCGTAATGAAACTATATTCAAAATTTTTCTTCCCTAGTTTCTATTATAGTCTGACTACTAGTTGTATAGTCACTATTTAATTCTAAATTTAATAAACTATAGTTTAATACATCAACCATTACTTGATCTCCTAAAATCGGTTTCAAAATGCCCCTAGACCTTTTACAATAAATTTCATCAGCAATTGACTCAATCAAAGAGAGTGGGTACCCTCTTTGTTGAAACATATTAGTTAGTAAGTTACATTCTTCATAAAAATCAGGTTCTCTAGACACCATCCGAGCCGCCCTAACCATTTGGCCTTTCACAATAGATCTTTTTTGTGGGTTTGGGTGTGAGCTAGAATAGTGTAAAAATGCGTTGCAATATGTATCCTTACGGTGTATTCTTGAAAAATATTGTTTGTTCACCAAATCTTTAGTTAGGTGTACATCCAGATAGTCTATACTGGTTTCCTGAAAGTTATATGTAAATTCTAGGAACTCAGTTGTGGAATTAAAGTATTCCATCATTGCACTTGCTGCATCTAACTTGCCTCTAAACATAATAAAAATATCATCCAGGAACCTAGTATAATATAGAATGTTATACATACAACTAAGGTTATTAAACACATAGTTATTCTCCCAGTATGCCATCACTGTATTGGCAAAGCTTGCCCCACAGAGTGACCCCATAGCTACCCCTTGTTTCTGTAAATATAATTCATTATGAAAAGAAAAGAAGTTATTAGTTAAAATAATATCTAACAAAACTTCAACTAAATATATTTCTTCAGTTGGTGCTTTTTTACTGTGGAGAAATAAACTCGTCCATTCCGTCCCTTCCATGTGAGGAATTGACGTGTACAAATCTTTAACGTCTATGGTCAAAAAGTTGATAGAGGGATCAAAGGACAATTCATTAATTTTCTGTAAAAATGTCCAAGAATCCTTACATACCTGGCTTTCGGTTTTTAAGAATTTTTTAAATATCCACTATTTTTGCACACTGATATGTTATAGATCCACTACCATCTATTATAGGTCTCAAAGGGGAGTTTGCCATGTCTTTATGGATTTTAGGGATTGCAAACAAAATGGGGATTATAGGCCATAACATATTCATGTAATTATACTGGTTCATATCTATTTTAGCTTCAATAAATAGATCATTAATATATCCAGAAATACGTTTATATGCTATATTTACTTCATTAATAGATGCCTTGATGTAAGTTGTACTATCTAGAGTCTGGACACGAGTTATATAATCAACTGTATCAAAAAGTACAATACCCCCTCCCTTATCTGGTTTAATAGCACGAACCTGTAACTTTCTAAATAATTTCAGTGCTGACCTTTCCTCATAGCTAATATTTTCAGGTTCACTACAAAAGAAGCTGGTGTGGTTGTCAGCAAAAAATCTTAAATCAAGTTCAGTTATTATCTCAATAATATTCAATAACGGGTGTAGTGGAGAGTTAAAGATACTGGGAATGTGAAATTCAGAAGGTGAACAGTATTCTGTTCCCAAAGCATGACCAAATAAAAACTTTAAGTTAAGTTTTCTTACAAATAATTTTAAGTCTTTCACAGTCCGTACTATGTCCATTTGTCGACTTGGTACAAATGTATTTCCTTTAGCTAAAATGTCAACAAGAACTGGGTCAACTACAATGGAGGAATAATTATATATATTAAAATCCCCAGTCTTATTTTTCACAATGACAACTCCTTGTTGCAAGTCTTTAGTTAGTTCTTGCGTTTGTTGTTCCTGCGAGATTGTTTTTTTCTGAAAGAACTTTGTCTTTTTCGGTATTGCTCCAGAATTGGAGTCCTTGTGAAAATTTAAACTATTCGTATTGTGGCTGGGAATATTTGTTGTTTCAGTATACATAGAAGCACCTTTGTTGTTATTAGAGCGAATACGCTCACTTCGCCTGATAGTGTTGTCAGAAAGTTCATCATTTGCATCCTGCGGACGCCTAGGATTCACGCCATTAGTTCCACTATTCACCACACTAACCATTGCTTTCCCAACTTGGGATGTAGGTGATTGAGGATATGCGAGGCCGTTCTCATAAGCAGTACGGTCTCTATTCAGTTTTTTAATTTTATTAAATTTAAGCCTGTTCAGCAGCTGTTCTATGCTGGAAAAACATCTTTCATGGTCATATTTGTAACGACCAAAGTCAGAATGGGAAGTAATCAAAGAATTAAGATCACAGACTTCTTGTGATAACTGTACTATTTGTATGTTATAGTGCTTAAGCATTAGTTCCATAAGTGCCAACCCCTGTTGGTCAAACAATGTGTTTAACTCTAGATGAAACAGAGAGTCAGCAATGAGACCTGTAGGGTATGAATAACGACGTAAACCCTTTGGTACAATCTGTTCCTTAATGCACTCTTCAAAGTAATTCACTTCTAGTTGCAATTTCTTAAGTTTTAAAAGTTTGATGTCTAATAGTTTCAAGTTATCAGAAATGTAAACTGAACTAACCTGCTCATTATTAACATTGTCAGCTCGTTGCCCCTCAGGATTCTCTTGACCAAAACGCAAATTCCGCGTATCTTGGATCCACTCCTGCAACTGAAAGGTACTATTAAGCTCCACAACGTTATGAGATGGTAAATCACTGACTGGAGCAGGTAGATTGTTATTAGCGTTCAGGTTACCTCCATTCTGTATATTACTACCATTCTGTGTGATATTAGTTCCGTTTCTATCGTAGTTTAACAGTGGTGACCGATTGATTCTATTGTTGGGAGGAAGCTGGTCTTTAGTAGTACATATCGGCGTGGTGTTAGTTAAAACTGCCACAGCTGGTCTTGTTGGTTGTTGTTGCTGCTGTTGTTCGTCTAAACGAACAGCTAAAGCATCAACGCGTTGAGATAGCGCGTTGATAAGAGCTGTTAAAGTCAGTTCTTCCTGTGGTTGAGATTGTAAAAACAGCACAGGGCTGTTAGGATCAGTAGAGTTGCCAGCAGCCATAACGAATTCATCGTACAAACTTGAGCAAAAACAGGAAACCAAATAACAAATTCCAAGGCTTCAGGCACACTAATCCTGTACAATAAAGATGTAGAAATAACTTGTAAGGTCAAAGAAGGAAATTTAATAAAGCGCTTTTCGTTGCCTTCCTTAAGGCAACTTCATCAGATTTATAAAAAACATCCAACAAACCCATATAAAAGGCTTTTCACTAATTAACAAATTCATCATGTGATCAAAATTAAATTAAATCATACAATTTTAAAGGAACCATCTCCAAATGTTAAAATGTTAAATACCATACCATTATATATTATATTTACTACTAAAAATAGTGGCTAAAATATATCTGCTATACACAAAAGAAATAGTATAGGTATAGCATATAATAAACCTGTATATAATTACAACAGTTATAATAAATAAACAACTAAAAATGACCAGACAACCTAAACCTGACAACACTATCACTAATAACAACAAAGGTGCTTCTATGTATACTGAAACAACAAATATTCCCAGCCACAATACGAATAGTTTAAATTTTCACAAGGACTCCAATTCTGGAGCAATACCGAAAAAGACAAAGTTCTTTCAGAAAAACCAATCTCGCAGGAACAACAAACGCAAGAACTAACTAAAGACTTGCAACAAGGAGTTGTCATTGTGAAAAATAAGACTGGGGATTTTAAAATATATATAATTATTCCTCCATTGTAGTTGACCCAGTTCTTGTTGACATTTTAGCTAAAGGAAATACATTTGTACCAAGTCGACAAATGGACATAGTACAGACTGTGAAAGACTTAAAATTATTTGTAAGAAAACTTAACTTAAAGTTTTTATTTGGTCATGCTTTGGAAACAGAATACTGTTCACCTTCTGAATTTCACATTCCCAGTATCTTTAACCCTCCACTACACCCGTTATTGAATATTTTTGAGATAATAACTGAACTTGATTTAAGATTTTTTGCTGACAACCACACCAGCTTCTTTTGTAGTGAACCTGAAAATATTAGCTATGAGGAAAGGTCAGCACTGAATTTATTTAGAAAGTTACAGGTTCGTGCTATTAAACCAGATAAGGGAGGGGGTATTGTACTTTTTAATACAGTTGATTATATAACTCGTGTCCAGACTCTTCTAGATAGTACAGCTTACATCAAGGCATCTATTAATGAAGTAAATATAGCATATAAACGTATTTCTGGATATATTAATGATCTATTTATTGAAGCTAAAATCGATATGAACCAGTATAATTACATGAATATGTTATGGCCTATAATCCCTGTTTTGTTTGCAATCCCTAAAATCCATAAAGACATGGCAAACCCCCCTTTGAGACCTATAATAGATGGTCGTGGATCTATAACATATCCGTGTGCAAAAATAGTGGATAATATTTTTAAAAAATTCTTAAAAACTGAAAGCCAGGTATGTAAGGATTCTTGGACATTTTTACAGAAAATTAATGAATTGTCCTTTGATCCCTCTATCAACTTTTTGACCATAGACGTTAAAGATTTGTACACGTCAATTCCTCACATGGAAGGGACGGAATGGACGAGTTTATTTCTCCACAGTAAAAAAGCACCAACTGAAGAAATATATTTAGTTGAAGTTTTGTTAGATATTATTTTAACTAATAACTTCTTTTCTTTTCATAATGAATTATATTTACAGAAACAAGGGCTAGCTATGGGGTCACCCTGTGGGGCAAGCTTTGCCAATACAGTGATGGCATATTGGGAGAATAACTATGTGTTTAATAACCTTAGTTGTATGTATAACATTCTATATTATACTAGGTTCCTGGATGATATTTTTATTATGTTTAGAGGCAAGTTAGATGCAGTAAGTGCAATGATGGAATACTTTAATTCCACAACTGAGTTCCTAGAATTTACATATAACTTTCAGGAAACCAGTATAGACTATCTGGATGTACACCTAACTAAAGATTTGGTGAACAAACAATATTTTTCAAGAATACACCGTAAGGATACATATTGCAACGCATTTTTGCACTATTCTAGCTCACACCCAAACCCACAAAAAAGATCTATTGTGAAAGGCCAAATGGTTAGGGCGGCTCGGATGGTGTCTAGAGAACCTGATTTTTATGAAGAATGTAACTTACTAATATGTTTCAACAAAGAGGGTATCCACTCTGAGTCAATTACTGATGAAATTTATTGTAAAAGGTCTAGGGGCATTATGAAACCGATTTTAGGAGATCAAGAAATGGTTGATGCATTAAACTATAGTTTATTAAATTTAGAATTAAATAGTGACTATACAACTAGTAGTCAGACTATAATAGAAACTAGGGAAGAAAATTTTGAATATAGTTTCATTACGACTTATTGTAGAGATAGTACTATGATTAAAAGAGTTTTATTCAAGAACTGGGAATTGATAAAACAAGACAAATTCTTAGCTGAAAAGTTAAATCAGAGACCAAGAATAATTTTTAGAAGGGGTAATAATTTAAAAAATATAGTAGAAGGTCAAAACCATAATAACATACACAGACTTATGGGTATGACTAACTGTGGATGTTGTAATATGTGTAAACATATCAATTTAGGTTACACATTTACCATTAGAGGTAAGAAATTTTACATGAAACATAATTTAAACTGTAATTCTAAAATGGTGATTTATGTTGCCCTCTGTTCCCTCTGTAAAGGATTTTACATAGGAAAACTGAGCGTAGGCTCAGAGATAGAATATATGAACATATTTATGCCATGAACACTAACAAAGTTGACAATGCCCTTGCCAGACATAGGTTGATGTACCCTACTCACAACTTTACCTTTAAAGCTATAGACCAAATTCAATATAATATTAGAGGGGGGCCTTTTAACCTATTATTGGAAGAACTTGAACTCTCATGGCAAATAAAAACTAATGCCTTTTGTGAACCAGGGCTAAATGAACATTGTAATATAAAATGCCTTTTAAAACTAAGGAGTTTGAAAAGATAAATGGTAGTCCTGTAAATATATTTATATTAATGGTATATATATTCATGGTAAACATAATGAACATTTAGTGTGGACCTTGTACAAGCTTTTTAGGTTCTGGTCATTTTTAGTTATTTATTACAACTGTTGTAATTATATACAGGTTTATTATATGCTATACCTATATTATTTCTTGTGTATAGCATATATTTTAGCCACTATTTTTAGTAGTAAATATAATATATAATGGTATGGTATTTAACATTTTAACATTTGGAAATGGTTCCTTTAAAATTGTACGATTTAATTTAATTTTGATCACATGATGAATTTGCTAATTAGTGAAAAGCCTTTTATATGGGTTTGTTGGATGTTTATAAATCTGATGAAGTTGCCTTAAGGAAGGAAACGAAAAGCGCTTTATTAAATTTCCTTCTTTGACCTTGCAAGTTTTCTACATCTTTATTATACAGGATTAGTGTGCCTGAAGCCTTGGAATTTGTTATTTGGTTTCCTGTTTTTGCTCAAGTTTGTGTACATATGAAGAGTGATGTAAGACAGGGATGTCCAATGAGTGGTATACTTATATATATATATATATATATATATATATATATATATATATATATATATATATACATATATATTAGTTATGAATGTGATAGTATGTGAAATAAATTACAAAATGAAGGAGGTGGTGTATAAATACCTGAAGGGTTAAGAATTCCCATTCTGTTAACATATGCAGATGACATTATAATAATTGCAAAAAAACTAAATTTGGGTAAAAAAGTAATAATTTGCACAAATGAGTGTCGATGGGTGATAGGGATTACTTTAAATAAATAGAAAAGTAAAGGTTTACATGATATAGTAAATATTATGGTATATATTTTACAATGAATGAAATTTCTGTGTTAGGTATAAAGTCTGGGAATAAAGATGTAGGCAGAATTCAATGGGAAAAACAATAGAAGAAATAAAGCAAACAAGTCTTTTGTAGAAAATATATAAAATATCATTTAGAAAAAAGGCTTATTTGATAAATTCAGTGCTGATGGGAAAAATGACATGTATTTATGTTGCCAACAGTATTTGAAAAGGAATTATTGCAAATATTTTTCATGTATATGGGGTTCTAGATTAAATCCAGTAAAAAGAGGAGTTTTGTATGTAAATAAAGAAGAAGGAGGTTTAGGGTTAATTAACTCAGTGGTATATACTGATTCATTACATTTGTGCAAAGTGTTAAAGTGGATACATGAAAAAAATGAGAGATTAGTGGTAAAACTGTATAAATAAAAGTGTGATAAATATTGGGGTATGGTAAACAAATAAAATAAAAAAGACTGTATAAATGAAGAAATAAAATGTTACCAAGAAAAATATTTTTGTGGAAAATAAAAATTGATGACAAAGAAAAAGATAGAAAAACATGGTATAAGAATGTAATGATAAAACATTGCTATGTAAAACCATGGAAAATCTAACAGATAAAAAACTAAAGCTATAAAAATAAGAAGCAAATGGTGTAAGCAGAAAGAAGAATGTCAAGATTTTTTGTCGAGATTGGTAACAGATAAATTGCCAGTAAAAGGAAATATGACATATAAAAAAGTGATAGAATAGGTTTACATTGTCAAGAAGAAATGATGAAATGTGTTTTTGAAATATAAAAGACTAAAAAAGGGGAAAACTATATAAAGAAGATTTTTTTTAGAAAATATAAATGAAGTGAATAAAATAAACATGGATATGATTAAATATGGATATTATAAGAACAGAAGTAAAGGATATGATAAAAATAGATTAAAAGTTATTTTAAGTTAATTATGTTTAATGGTAAATGGATTTTAGCAAAAATATTAGGTACAATTAGGTGGTGCTATGGATAAAAGAGTTGGGGTCTAATAGGGATGAAAATTTAGCATGACAGTAAAGGAAATTATGAGTATGTGTAAACAGATTTGTATCTTTACATATTTGTAAATATATAAATATTTTGTAAATAAAAGTTAATTTTGTATATAAATAAACAACCTCTCTCTCTTCAATAGGTGCTGGAGGATCGTTTATATCCACTTGAACTACCACCAACTCAAACAGACAGGGCCTCAGTTTACTGTCTCATCTAAAGGACATCACATTCATTTCCTAAATTCTACTTTTATTATTTTAAGTTTTTCTCTCTTTTTATCCACATTTCTTGCTCTTCTTTACAGTATATCTACAATCAGGTTCTTGTAGATATTCCTACTCAGGGATTATCCTGCTGCTATTGTATTGGATTTTTTTAAACTTATATATAAATATATTGCCTTTGTTTATTTCATTTTATGTAAATGTTTCTTGTCAATGTTACTATTCTAATTTTTAGTCTTTGTATTAATTACTGTTTTTTTTGTTATTTTTTGGCATGTCTGTAATTGTAATTAGAGCTTTTCTCCTCGGGTCTCCACTGAAAATAGGCCTTTGGCTCAGTTGGACCAACCCGCTTAACAAATGACAATAAATAAATAAATAAATAAAAGTGCAACACTAAAGTTTTAACAATCCAATCACATGCAGTGAGTAAAAACTCACAGCTTTCAGGTCTTCCAACACCAAAGGCTTGTGTGCTACCTGTTGAGCCACTGACACTGATAGTTCTGATAAAATCTGTCTCCACCTCCAGTTCTTCAACTATTTGCAAACAGTTAATAGGATAAGATAATATAATTTTAGTTTTTCTGATGTTGGGCAGCAAACCATTGCAATACGAGTTTAGAGTGAGAGACTATATCAAAGGCTTTAGAGAGGTCAAGGAATAAAGAGGAGGCAAGCTTCCTTGAATCTCTTGTTTTATTTACAGTGACAATGAAGGATAGAAGTGCAGGGATGTTCTGTGTATGGGTCAAAATCCGTGCTGAGTAGAAATAAAGAGTTGGTTTTGAAGGAGATATTAGAGAAGTTGTTTAAGGATACATTTTTCTAAGAGTTTAGAAAGAGGGGACAGTGTTGCAATGGGCTGGAAATGTGATCCTTCATTTGATTTTCCTGTTTATGTAGGGGAATGATATGGGATATTTTACAGGTGGAAGATCTATTGATTAGCATGCTTAGGTAAGCTATGGTGTCAGTGAATAGCTTTCTGTATTTTGGTGATAGGTTGTTGGCAGAGGTGGAGCATGGTTTCAGTTTAAGAAATATAAATAAATATATATAGGATGGATGCATACTGCTGTTAGAATGGTTTCAATCTATTTATGGGTATTTGAAGCAAAGTGTTGGTTGGAGTAGGTGTGTTTTTGGTTAAGGAGGAAATGCTTTCGATGAAGTAAGTATGAAACCTGTTGCATTTTGAATTTTTTTGGATTATATTTGTGGTTGGTTTGGAGGCATGTATATTATTGTTTCTTGTCGAGATTAAGGTGTTTTTTATATGGTTTTGGTTTTTGGTTATTTTGCCAGACTTTCCATACTCTGCCTATACTGTGCATAAGGTTCTTAGTCTGTTATGAATCCAAGGGTATTGATTAGTTTTTATGGTTCCTTACATAGAGAAGGGAAGCTATTTAGTGTGATTAGGAATAAGGTGTTGCATTGTATAAAAAAGTCATTTAAATGGGGGGTCTTTAGCATAGTCCTGTTCATGGCTTTTAAAGTGTTGATAAATGTCTGTTGGTTGAATTTTGACAGATGGCGTGTAGTTTTATATTGGTGTGACTTGGCCAGGTGGGTTATATTTCTATGGGCATATGCTGGGAGACAGTCACTTAAAACATCAGGAAGTATACCAACAGTCAAATATTTACTTGAGTCAGAAACTAATATGCTGTTGATAATGCTACCTTTATCATAAGACTTCATTGTATTTAATGGGGCTCTAAATGAGCTGTGTGGACCCAAATAAGTTTATACTGGAGGTTAGGCAATTAGTGTTTAGGTTCTGCCAGTCTATACTAACTTTGCTTAGTATGATGGTTTCATCTGAAATGCTATTGGATACCCAGGAGAGTGTATCTTCAATTATGGAAATATTATTATCTGAGATTATATAGAGTGCAACAATACAAATAGTTTTTTTGTTATTCAAATTAAGGAAGGTCAGGAGTATTTCTGCGTTATGGAGGGAGCTACTCAGCTCATGAATCATATTGTTAAACATTGCTCCAGGCCTCTTAGATCTCATGAGTCCAGTGTTTCGGCACTCATTATCCCACTCTTTTTGTTTGCATGCCTTAATGCAGCCTTTTCTGATATGGTCCTGGTTATTTAAAACTCTCTCTCTCTCCCATAAAACCTTCACCAGCTTATTACACTTACCTCCTTCATTAAACAGGTTAAATTGCATCGAAAGATACAAAGTAGTGAATGCTGTTGCACTGCATTTATTGCATAGCTGCTTAATCTGTCTAGTGCACAGTACAACCATGTATGACTGCATTTCCTTGTAGCATGTATTGTCTAAAGTGGTAATAAGTATTCTTTTATATATAGTTCTTTAAAGTATTGCCTTCTACTGCTCTTTGTATATATTGAACCACATTGCGTGTTACTGACTTTTTTAAATTTTTGCAACTGAGTTGTGACTGAAGGAGGACCCTAGTGATCCAGATCACCTACATGCTAAATAAATATTTTGAACTGTGGCAGAGAAGAAAACTTTTGAGAACTCCATAGGCTGTGTGAAGATCAACTAAACTGATACTTAAGGAAATAAACCCATTATAGTCACTGGACGTTCTGGTAATAAAACTAAAACTCATATACCCCAGTGACATAAGCACTCCATAAGTAGCTCCTAGCAGCCCCTAACTGCACTGCATTCTGCAACCACTGTTACTGTAAATAAGCTCAACGTTCCTGTGCTGTACTTATTACAGTCACAGTTAAACATAAGTTACTCATTTAACTAAATAGACATTCATACATAATTTCACTACCCATGCCTTAACTAACTGTCTCAGTAGGGTGAAGTTCAAAAACTGATTATCGCAAAGCCGCAGAATACCGAATTCTTTCCCAGCGAAAGAATTTGGTGGGTTGTTTCTGTGGCTTTGCTATATTCAGCACTTTGGTGGAAAATTACAGGTCGGGTTCAGGTAAGTGTACGATTGTGCAGACGTTAGGGTTAGGGGGCGGGTTAGGTGAGTTAGGGTTAGGGCGCGGGTGAGATGGGTGTGCGATAGTGACAGACTATAGGGTTAGGGCAGGATAGGTGAGTTAGGATTAGGGCACGTGAAAGGTGAGTGCGCGATAGTGACGGACCTTCGGGTTAGGGTTTGGGTTAAGGTAAGTGGATAGATAGTAGTGTATGTACAGTTTAGTGTAGGGTTAGATGTAGGATTTTAAGTGTATGTGTGCAGATTGCTGTTTTTTTGGTGCGCTTGTGTTGTGTGTGTGTTTCTTGGAACAGAGATTTTTTTTTCCTGGGAAAAAAATCACTGTTCTAAGACTTTAATGTTTTTGTACTTCGAGGTTAGAAGTTCGAACATATGGTGTACGAACTTCAGCCGTTTTGTCGAAGTGATATAGACCCGTCTCAGTAGACAGTTAAATCTCTCTTTTATTAAACTCTGCAACTCTTTATAAATCAGGTTTTACTTCACATTGGACAAAACTGAAGGTCAGCCTAGTTGTCTCACCTCCATTGCAAGTCTCATAGCATTAGGTATCCTATAAATTAGTATAGCACCTGTCTGATACAAATAGAAAGTTATCCTTTACTAAACACAAATAGCTCTGTTTGTGAGAGATGCACATATTTAAGAGGTATGGAGGCCATACTCACACAAAAAAACACAGACTGCGAACATCACACTAACACACCATTTGCTGTGCACCCAACCCTGACAAGTAATATATATGTCATATGCTGATGCTATAAAGAAATCCTTAGATGAGACTCCTAGATTAGAAAGGATTAAGTCCCAGAAAAAATATATAATCAAACATCATATCACATAATATCTCAGCTACAAACCCTTCTTTAGTCAGGACAATTACAAATCCTTTCTTAGTCACTTTAGAAAATTAACAGAGTCAATTGGAGAAAAAGGGACTCAAATCCAGTATACAAGTCCACTCCACAGACAAAAAAAATACTTTATAGATTGGTGACTCCATTGTGAGGCACACGTGTTCCCTATTTACTAGGCTACACAAAGAAAGGTGGCAGTGAGTTGTCTTTCAGGTTCCAGGATCTCAGATGCCTCAGAAGCCATTAACACCTTTGCATCAAATAAATATAACAACAATGTGACAGCTGTGCATGTGGAGTATAAATGACTCTGTGGTAAAGAACTCCAAGGAAGATGCAGGGAAATATGTCCAAACTCTCCATGCCTATCACAAATGCAGGCAAGACCTTGAAACTGAGGAGAATTCTCCCTTCACCATGAATGATTCCTAGGTACAATGAAAAATGCTGGATTCAAAAATTGGCTACATAACTAGTATCATTCTAGGGGGAATTCAGTACGTGTCAGCATGGAATAAGATGCCTGACAGTCCTACTTACTTTAAAAGGAATGGTTTACACTTCATGTTCAGCGGCTTCCACATACTAGCTAAAGCCTTTGCTACCCCATAGGACATTTTTAGTTAAAGTTCATTTAATGAACATCCCAACATTCTAAACGTATCAATATCAAACCATGATCAATTTAAGGTGGATATGTTCAATGCCAGAAATCTAAAAAACAAGCTGCTAGACAATTAGACATTATCATTAGGGCACAGGAAGTTTATGTCAGGTTCCTAAAAAGTCATTCTTGGAGAATTTAACTACTAAATAAATCAAAATGAAACAACAGCACTTAAGGAATAAACTGCTCCAAGAAAACAAAACTGATTAAAAACAAATACTCCAGGACTATAGGCAGAGTTCAATTCTTTATTAAATGATTTGTTACTGTCTACTACACTTGAAGACGCACTGAAAGTATGAAAGCTCTAGTGTGTTTTAATTTAATAAAGAATTGAGCTCTGGCTATGATCCGCTCCTGGCGTATTTGATTTGTAGACTTTCACTGCCCATCAATTGACTTGAGTTTTTAGACCTAATAAATAAAATCTCAGTAGACCAGATTACTATTCCAAATAAAGGACAACATACCTTTGTCCTTGTCCACACAAGTGGAGCATTATCATGCATAACTCCACTAGTAACATTCTGTCTCTCTAAGTCAGACAATAAGCTAGTAACCATTCCCCCTCAAACTGAAACCTGTGAAACCAATATATCAGAATTCAAATACTTCAAGCACACCAGTCTTTTCAAGTTATATGATAAAGTCTGAAAATTTGCTTAGAACATCAACTCAGACATATCCTTGGCAGATAGAGTCACAAAGGAGTTTATACCCACATAAATAAATATATAGAACTGTCAGTCCCATCTAGATCCAAATATAATGGAAAGTGTAAAAGTAACCCCCCCACACACACACACACACACACACACACACCCATAGTAGCCCACCAACATAAATAAAATCTACAATAAAGGGGAAAATCTTTAGTAAATACAGCTTATCTAAGATCCCAAAACCAAATAAAATATTGGGAATTAAAAAAAAAGACAAAGGTAGCCCGTGAACTCAGGACGGCATCTAAAGTCAAGGACAATTTGAAATCCTTTTTTAGTTAGGTTAGAAAAAGTAAGAAACAACAATTAACAATGTACTGAACTCATACTAAATTGCAAAACCTAACTGAACCCAGTAGACTTTTGCAAATACATGTAGTACAAATTTCACCTGAGTTAACTGCCTACAGCTCTTCAACACCATATCTCTCAAACTCCCCAAATATACTGAAACTGCTGTCTAAGTCTAGAAACACTTCCTCCATGGTACCAGATAACATACCACACTGTGTGTTAAATAGTACTAACCTGTCCTGACAGACCTTCTTCATAAGTTATTTAACTTGAGTCTGGCTACAACTTCAGTCCCAGGAGTATGGCATATAGCACTGGTGATGTCACTCCATAAAGGTAGCCTTACTACCACCCCCTGAAATTATAGACCCTTCAGTCTGACTAGTCTTTTTTGTAAGTCCATGGAACACATTATAGCAGATTTGAGGAACATAATCATTAAAAGTATTGCAAGGCTAAATCCACAGCAATTTGATTTTGTAAAGAGTAGTTCCTGTCTAATGAACCCAGCAAACTTATTTATTTATTTATTTATTTATTTATTTATTTATTTTACATTTGTTGACCGGGCTAGTCCAGCTGGATACATGTCCATTTTCAGCAGAGACCCGGGGAGAAAAGCTCCTTGAAAGTAATGTACAATATTATATATAAAAACAAAAAAATTCACAGGTGCAAGTACAATACAAAATTAAGCTATTTGATACATGAAAGATCATATAGATGTGAGCAGAGTAGAATATAAGGAAATATGTTCACTTCAAAACACATTTGATTGCAGAATCTTATGATAAGTATCTTTTGTTAACATAGTAGGTAGTCTGAAAGACATTTTTGGATACAGATAGAGAATCTAATCAATTTTAAGGCCTGTTATATTTATGGTTTTTATTAGGCAGTTAGTATATACAGTAATAAGACAGGTATCTTTGTGAAAAAACAAAAAAAAAAAACTGACATGACAGGTTAGTCTGGGTTCATACAGGTGCATAACCAATGGGATTTGAGGTAGGTTTTAAGCCTGATTTTACATTGAGTTAGTGAAGAAAGGGAGGTCAGGTCACTGGGGAGATAGTTCCAGGTTTTACCCACGGTATTAGAGAACAGAGAGTCCCCAGCCTTATTGTAGGTTTTGCCTATTTGTACTAGTATTTTATTAGATGAGAGTAGGGTCTTAAAGTTGATGTAGGGGGCAATAAGGTTGGTAAGAATAGGTGTGTTATTAGGCTGATGCAGGATTTTGTAGGCAAATGTTAATTGTTTAAATAGAAGTAGATCTGGTAACTCTAGCCAACCTAGTTGTTCATAATTAATACAGTGATGGGTTCTGAATATAGAGCCTGTTGCAAATATAGCAATATTGTTATAGGAGACAGCCAGTTTGTTAATGTTGTTTTTTGAGAGGTTAGTATATATAGGGGAGGAATAGAGGAGGGTACAGATTAAGTGGGTCTGGGCAATAGTAGATGTTGCTAGTGGGGTAAGAAAGGATTTGATTCTATAGAGGGAGCCTATTTTTTTGTTGACTGTTTTATGGTATTGTTAATGTGACTATCAAAGTTAAGGTTATTGTCAATTAGTACTCCTAGGAGTTTTGTGGTAGAGTTGGGGGATATGATGGTTCCATTGTTCGATGTGACAGTAAAGTGTAGTGGTGTGGCCCTATTGGTGGGAGTAAAAAGTAGGAGTTTGGTTTTTTTGGGGTTCAGGATGAGGCACTGGTGTAGTAACCATTCCTCAACTATGTTGAACACTTTTTGGGTGAGAGACTGAAGGTCTGATGGAGTTGGGGCTGAGCATATTAATGTGGAGTCATCGGCATATTGAAGCTTGAGGAATTACAGTATGCAGATCATTGATGAAAATAGAAAATAGAAGAGGTCCAAGTATAGAACCTTGGGGGACACCGAGTGCAATGGGAAGATGGGGAGATAAGTTGTTCTCCCACAGAACTGCTTGTTGCCTATTGTGTAAGTAGGATTGAAACCATTGTATAGCCAGTGCATCAAGAGATAGGTTTTTGAGTATGTTTATGAGAAGTTGGTGGTTGACCATATCGAAGGCTTTAGAGAGATCAATAAAGAGGGCTGAGGATAGAGTGTTGTTATTGCAATTTTTGTTTATACAGTCAGAGAAGGATAAAAGGGCAGTAGTAGTACTATGAAATGGCCTGAAGCCATGTTTGCAGCTAGCTAATAAGTTGTTATCTATTAGCTGCTTTAACAGTTGCTTATGAATGCATTTCTCCATGATTTTTGCCAGTGGAGATAGTATAGCAATAGGTCTGTAGTTGGATAATTCCCTAGAGTTTCCACCTTTATGAAGGGGGATAATATGTAGGAAGTAATTTAACTTGAGTCTTGAGTAACTTCCTTGAACATTAATTTTAATAAGTTAATACATGCCTGCTGTGTGATTGAAAGTCTCTGTGAAATAGTCCGTGCACTCTAAGGACTTCTTACTAAGTTGGTCATTGTCCCCTTTTGCTTGACCAGTAGACTATACTGCATATGCCAGTTATTTAGTTTCAGGAAATGACAGACAACCTGTTTTACTTGCATCTGTTTGTTAATTGCTTTTTTCTGCTTATAAATTGATTGATCTCAGTCTAATATGACCTGAGGATGGTTAGCTTGCTACACTTGGCTTCATTTTACTTCCTTACCCTACCCCCAGTTACCACACACCCCTCTTACTCTAACATTTTACTTCCTACATGCATATTTCACTTGCAATTCTTATTCCAAAACAATCCCCAAATTATCCTACTACTTCTATACATACAGTTCTGTTTCTTGCTTCCTACTTCCCTATCTTTATTTAATTTTATCCCCATTTCTATTTATCTTTCTCCCTCCAATACAGCTCTGCTCTATATAAAGTTATAAACACAACCCTCTCAAATAGTACCTATCTATTCCACATTCTAACTTTTTATTTTCCAAAATAAACACTCATTTCTTCTTATTTTGACTATTACATTATAGCCTTTAAAAACCCTCTACTCCTTACATCCCAGAGAAGATATCAGGGCAACCTACCTCTGTTCTTTTATAGAAAATACTTCTTTTCTTACCTATCCTCTTCCAGTTTTCAGAACCCACCATCAGTAAATCTCCTACGCTCCTGCAATTGGATGGCACAGTGGTGCAGAGATAACATTGTCACTTCACAGCAAGAGGTTCTCTGGTTTGATTCTTGGCTCGGGTGCCTTCTGTGTGGAGTCTGCATGCCCTTCCTGCATTCATGTGGGTTTCCTCTGGGTGCTTTTGTTTCCTCCTATGTTTTAAAGACATGTGTCTGGAGAATTTCTCCTCGGGCCTCCACTGAAAATTGGCTTCATTCCAAGTCAGACTTTCCCAGTAAACAAATGTTAAATAAATAAACTTCTTCATTGCTACTTCGCACTACCTGACATCTGTAAAATACAGATTCCTGTACTTAATTATGCTACTCTTCAGCTTATTTTTTTCATCCTATTGTGCCATCTTTTGTCCTACCTTAACTCAATAATATCTCATAGCATCTCTCCAACTCTATCCCAACCTCCTAAACATACTTCCTCATTACACTCTCCATACATTGCACCAAACATATTTAATATTGCCCTCACCTTCATTGCAAATATAGGCTGATTAATTGCACTTTAGCTCAAAGTAAAGCAAAATTAAGAACAAAAATCCTCTCCAAAAAACAAGTATGCATAATTTTCTAATATGCCAAAATCCTTCTAGGAGGTGATATACACCCTAATCCAACCCCCACTTCTGTAACCCCATAACAGCCAATCCACTACCCTGTTGATCTACTTTTTGCTGCAATAAATGTTAGGAGTGTAAGAAATAAAACTGCTAAACTACATACCTGAATTACCTAACATAAACCCAATGTTTTCCTTGTAACTGAAACTTGGCTTAAACTCAGCATAAACATCTCCAAAGTTATACCGCCTAGCTATAATATCATCCGTAATGACTGTATGAAGAGGAAAGGTGGTGATATTGCTTTAACATTTCCCAATACCTACCACATTTCCCTTACAGCAAACCAACACAAAAATTCAGTTTAACAGAGCTTTTTATTGATTTCTTCAAAAGAAACAATTCTAAACAAATATCTATTATTGTCCTTTATATCCCTCCTGGAGACAAGACAGCTATACCAAAAGATATCTTACATTAGATATCCATAATGTGTCCACAAGAAAAAATATTACTAGGAGATGTGAATGCCAATTAGTTGAATATAAACTCTATCTCCACTACATCTAGCATGAACTTATATGGTTTCACACAACTAATTAATAGTCTCACATTATAGCAAGACATCAAATTCTCTATTAGACTAGATCCCAATATTAGACTCTAACAAATGCTCTACCACAGTACAATGTCACAGTCATCACCCAATCTGTATGACTAGACATCTCACATATCCAGTTAAACAGCATATTTCTAACAATATGTAACCTTTCTAAGTTTAACCCAGAAATGTTCATTACTAGACCATCATCTGTTAACTGTAATTTCCTAAAAATCCTACTCTTAGATGATGCTGTAATTTAATTCAATACAGCTTTTCTAAATATCTTAAATAGCCTTGCACCTCCTAGAATGAAGAGGCTGAAAGCAAATAATGAAATTTGGCTATCCAAAAAGAGTAGAAAGCTAATACAGGATAGAAAAAAGCATAGAAAGAATGATAAGAATATAAGACACCTAAATATCTTGAAAACTTTAGAAAGCTTCACAATCATACTAAAAAACAAACAAAGACAAAAAATATACTATAATAACTTTCAGAATAATACTAAACACAACCCTAAAACATTTTGGACATTCATTAAAGAAATCTTACATTCTGGCCAAAAATTCAACCCAAACCCCTCTCCTGATAACTCATCACTTGAAACTGCAATACATTTCAACTCTTATTTTATAGATAGTATAACATCTCTAACCAAGGATTCCTCAACATCTAATTCCAACCCTGCCCAACAGCCACATATCACCACATCCACTTTTACATTCAAACCTGTGCCCACATCCTATATAAAACTATTCTTAAACTTAAACCATATTCTTCTTTAGCTGATGATCTTCCAAGCAAATACCTAAAAATAGCAGCTAGTAGCATTGCCTATCCTGTCCCTATCCTTATAAATAGGTCAATCTAGGAATCCCACATTCCCACCCTGTAGAAAAAGTCACATATTATCTCTCTGCACAAAGGAGGAATTTCAACAGACATTAATAACTTTAGACCTATAGCAATCTTACCTCCACTCATCAAAATACTTGAAAAATGACTTCAAAAACCATCACTAGACTATCTCCTGCAGGAAGAACTCCTGTTTCCTACACATCATGACTTACATCCTTCCCATAGCACTAACCTTGCCCTTCTAACTTATATAGATACTGCCAATAAAACTAGAGATAATGGCAAACTAATATCTTACTTATTTCTAGACTTGTCTAAAGGCTTTGACAGTTTGTCACAGCAAACTTCTACTTCAAATGTCCTCACTAGGTCTCTCTCAGCCCTCCCTTCTGTGGTTCAAAAGCTACTTGTCCAATAATTATCAGTCAGTAAAATGGCACTCCATGCTTTCTCCTTACCTCCCAGTCACCACAGGTGTACCACAAGGCTTTATCCTTGGTCCCCTCCTCTTCAACATTTTCACCATCTATACTTTCCACACAACAGGTCACCCTAATACAATACCTGGATGATTCCACTCTTATGTGCATGTCTGACAACATAGTACATCTCCACAAAATTACTCAAGAAGCTTTAACAACCACTGAAACTTGACTTCATAACTCACAATTCATGCTCAACAAAAAAAAAGACTAAGCTATTACTTTTTTCCCCAAATCCCTCTCTCATGAAAAAACAAAATTTAAAGTCCTCTCTCTTGATAATACAACCATTGAAGTCACTTCTCATAGCAAACTATTAGGGGTGATAATGAATGATAATCTTACATTTGACCTGCATTCACAAAATTGCATAAGAAAAACTCATCATAAACTAGGGATGTTTTGCCCAAACACTTTCTCACTGACATAACTCTACTTGCAACTACTTGTATTCTTTCTATTCTTTTTTATGGTGCTCCCATCCATACTAACCTCCAGGCTTCACAAAAATTAAAACCTGAGCAATGCTATAACAAAGTTGCTAAATTTGCAGGACATACCACTTTTAGAACCCACCACTGTATAGCACTGAAAAGCCTAAATTAGTTAGAACTGCCACATCAACTAACATATACACAGCTTCTTACCACCTGTAAAATTATCCAGCATCCATCTAACTGTCCAGCACTAAAAAACATTCCACACAACTATGTTCCCAGTTGGTCATTGTGATCCAGTGACCAAACCTCCTGTCTTTCTACAAACCTAGCAAATCTAGTGGACATAGTCTGCACTCTTACAAGGTTGATAAGGCCTGGAACTCCTTGGCTGTAGCCATCAAATCTATACCCTCCCTCCCATCTCTCAAAACCACTCTGAAAGATTTCCTAGCTAAAATTTGGTTCAGTCATTTCTCAAAACCAGGATAAACTATGTCCCTAAATGTGAACAAGTATCTTTTCATTCCTTATACCTCCTTATTCTCCCTTCTTCACTTACTTCCTTAATGCTATCTAATTATCTTCCTTGACTTTCTAAATATACCATAAGCCTGTTCTCCCTCACTTCATATTACAATTCCTATTTGTATTAGACTAACTTACCTTCAATTTATCTGCAAACTGTCTAAAATGTCTCTAAATATTAAATGATTGTTATATATCTTGTATTGATTCTTAACCAATGTTTTTATATTATGTTTAATTTGATATAATTATTAAAACTGCAGATATTTTTGTTTTATTTTTGAAGATTGTAAAATTATTGTCCTTAAACTGTTTTGTGATCATTTAGAGCATTTCTCCCTGGGCCTCTGCTGAAAATGAACTTCTACCATGTTGGACTTTTCAAATGTCAATAAATAAATAAATACAATAAATGAAAGATAGCACAAGCAGCCCTTGGTCAAGGCAGTTGACACAATCTCCCATGCTAACATAATAAACTAAATGCATTACAAATTGATCCTTATGTTGTAAGATAGCTGATTGGTTAAGTGACAGAACTCAAACATTGCAGGTGGTCACAACAGCTTTCCAGAACATGATGGTGACCACTGGTGTTCCTGCATGGCTCAGTGATGGAACCTCTTTTGTTTGGTATTTACTTCTCTGACCTACATACTAATATCCAAAACATATGGCTAACTATCTCTTTGGATGACTGCAAACTCGGTGTCTTCATCAGATCTCCCTCTGCGACCGAAACCCTCCAGCATGACTTACACTAATAAATGCCTGCTGTTTTCAAAATGGATTTAAATTAAATGCTACAAAAACCAACAGTGTCACATTTGACAGACAAATTATCCCCACCACCAGCATATAGCACTGCAAGCAGTTAGAGAGCTGGGGAACCTAGGTTGATAATTTCCTCTCCTTTGAGTACCATGTAGCAACAGTTGTCAGGAAATCCTTTTACTTGGAGCAGCTAATCACCACTGGAATATCATCTAGAGCTAAAGATTTTATTGCACCTCCCCAGACATTTCAAACTGTTGGAGATACCCCAGAGGTTCCCAATAAAGAAGATCACAGACTAAAAATCCCTAAGCTACCAGAAAAGACTAGAAGTGCTGTCCCTCTTTTCTGTGGCTTATAGGGTCCTCAGAGTAGACCTTTGCCTTACTTTTTGAGCAATCAGGGACCCAGTTGTCCAGAATCTATTGCATCTTCACAAAGCAAACAGATCCAGAAAACCAGAACAAGGGATTTAAATTTGCTTCAGCAGATCAGTAAAATAAGGCGGAGACAGACCCATTACTCAGTGTCTCCCTCACCTCTGAAATTGACTCCCCATTGCAGATAAAACAGTGTGGTATACTACCTTCAAATGGGACTAGGTAACTGGATGGATATTTATAAACTCATCCTGGGCTTGACTAGTCTAGACTAACTTTGAAAGGGGAGACACAATCTAGAGTGAGAAATGGCAAGGTGTAATGGTCATAAAACCCAGCAGCTTTGAACTTCTTATGACTCCTATGAAACATAAAATGAAAAATAAATAACTCTCACAGGCCTAGGGAAAGTCATTATAATTTTGTCCTGAAAGCATACAGTTGTAATTGTGAGACTACAAATTATAGCGCTATGCCTAAATTATAACAATTTGGTTAAGGGCAAGGTATACACAAAAAAGAAGATGAATGCTGATTTCAAAAAGCACGTTTATTTCCACTATTTAATGCTATGATTTTATCTTATAAGAAAATTAATACAGTTCTTATAAAGTTCTATTTTAATACCTGAATTTACATATGCTAGAAATACTTATACGCTTCTTAGTAGCCAGCTGTCATTTTTGCTTTCATAATAAAATACTAGACTATTATTTTAGAGATCTACCTAGTTCATAAATGTGGTAGCAACATGGCGGCATACCTCTCAGCTGTCCCTGATTTTCAGGGACATCCCCGATTTTGACTCAAATTTTAACTATGTCCCTCTTAATCCCTCCTAAAACTAGTGACATTTGGAGGAAAGCTGGTGAATTACACTTAATGAATAATGATAATAATTAAGAGTTATAAACTTCTTTTACTTCAGAAAAAGTGTATTAATTCATATGCTCTGATTCTGTCAATGTTTCAAGTTAATAGCACTGTTTGTTTCTTTCGGCTTTTCCCGGTTAGGGGTCACCACAGTGGAACTCCGCTAATGATTGGCAGTAGATTTTTACATACTGGCTTGCCGGGCCTAATGCACAACCTTCAGTGAAGGAACACCCATTCACGCATGTCGCCACACAGAAGACACTCTAACTGAGAATCAAATGGGCAACGTCTAACTGTGAGGCGACAACGCTACCACAGCACCACCACCACAGGTGCGTTTCAAGTTAATAGCACTAATATTTTAAAAGTGTCCCTGATTGTTCCTGATTTTTTGTTGACTTGTCCCTGATTCTGTTGAAAAGTGTCCACAATTGGTTGAGAGGTCTGAACAAGGGTAATTATGTTATTCCTCTTGCTTAAATGCACTCCAGCATGACAACAATGTTGTGTTGCAAATAATAGTGATTTATGAAATTTCTTGATATTATTGTTTACTTAATGATTATTGATTGTCTGATTATTAATTTATTATTATATTGGGTAGGAATGTGTGATCCTTTTCTTTCCTTATCCATATACTTAATAACAGTGTATTTTGACTGATTAATGTTACATATTTGTTTTGGAACATTTCTCCCCAAGTCTACACAAAAATGGGCTCTGTAGAATAGGATTTTGCTGCTTGAAAAACAGTTAGTCAAGTAAATGATAGACTGTAAACATAGAAAGAGAGTGGTGAAGGACAGAAACAGTTACAATACTATTCTTCCATTACTTAAAACCTGCCACATTGAGTGAAGTAATTATCAAAATGGATGAACGTGAATTACAGTTGCCTAACATTCTTCCTGCAAAACAACACAAGTGAGGTAGGAAAAAGAAACTACAGTGTACTTTTTAAAATGGCATGTGTAGACCTATTAATGTTTTTGGAAAATACTATGTTGTTTAATGTGGTGAAAATCAAAACAGCAATGTTTTTAATGGCTTACCTATGAGCAGTTTATGATTCATTTTTTAACTGACTGTTTACCAGAATATTAATTTAGAAAATGGTGAGTTAAAAACTCATAAAAATGGAAAAAAAATCCTAAAATTCTATATGCCAATGCCAATATCATACCACAAAAGAGAAAAGGTGGAAAAGCACTGGAAAACGTTCTACCGGCATTCGCATTACAATACATTATGATAAAACTCACCGTGATATAACATGTGGAATAGAACAGCCAGCAATGACTCATAGTTATGACATTTTTAGCAGTATTTTTATTGAAAATCAGTTTTACATACTGCAAACTTTGCTAAAGAAAAAGCAATTTAATACTGCTAACTCCGAAGCTGTGTGGAACACTTGGGTAGCCAGACATTCATTGAATAAGCCAAGTTTTTGTGCAGATATTAAGTTTTAAGGGGTACTTTTCTGCCCAGTAGAGGGGCAGAATCTGTCTTCTGCCTTTAGTTATCATAATAAAGTTATTTTTCCAATCTGTGTGAACAATGTGCATATCTATACAGTAGGATACATACTAACTTTTCTACACTGACTAGAATATATATACTGTATCAAAATGGATGAACGTGAATTACAGTTGCTTAACATTAGAATTAAGTGCATTTTATCCTGAGAAAAAAGCTTATTTAATATAAGGGGGATACAAGTGAGTCTGCAAAGAAAGTAATATGTATCCAAAGTGATGCATACTTGCTATATTACCAAATAACTAAAAACATTTTTTCTTTCAAAACCTTGTTGGAGGAATGGGATGCTACATCATTCTAATATGCACCCCCCTCATGTTTTCCCAAATATACTCGAGTCAGTCCCTGAGGGTCTCCAGACTTTCCACAGATGATGTATCTTTGGAGAAGCCTTGGATACCTTTAGTACTGATTTTTTGAGAAGGGGATATTCTCATGGTCATGTTGTTACCACACACTTTGAGACAATTCACCATAGAAATGGTAGAGGGATACCATATTTTTCAGCTGAATCTCAGTTTTCAACGTAACTTGCCCAGACATTCAAATGGGCCACCTAGGCTCCTTTTTACATACTCCAGTAATATTCAACAGTTTTGTAAAATAATTGGGAAGAATTGGTCGGTTTTATTGGCTAATGAGAAGATTAGTGCTATGGCTGGTGAGCAGCCATCTTTTATGTTTAGGAACGATTTATCTCTTAAAAGATTGCTTTGCTATGGATCTAGGCAGTCCACATTTATGTTATCTAACAGGAGAGGCACTTTTTTGTGTAATAGTTGTAGGGCTTGTTCCTCTGTTGCTTCTGATTTGCAGTTTATTCATCCCATCTCTGGAAGGACTTTCTCTCCCAGGTTCTTAGCTATATATAGGAGGAATAATTTGGTTTATTTGGCCATATGTTGTTCATGTGACTCTTTCTATGTGGGCAAGACCACACGTTAGCTTAGGGAATGTATCCTTGAACATATTGGGAATATACTTAATAGTGTGTCAACTAATGCTTTGGCTAGTCATGCTCTATCCTTTCCTGGGTATAATAAATTAAGTTTTAGAGTTTTGCAGTTGGTCTGTCCCAGCATTATAACAGGTAATTGAACAATTATATTGAAATGATTGAGTTAAAGTGGATTGTTTCCCTCCAGGCTCATAAATTACCAGGGCTTAACTGTGGTATCCCTCTCAAACCTGCCTTGAAAGTGAAGCAATAATTATAATTGGTTGGTCCTTAATTGTTTCTTATTACTTACCTGCATTTATTGGCTGATTTTTATTATATAATTGATGTAAGTCTGTATACACTTTTGTTTTAGTTTGGTCTGAAGAAGTAGCAACCCCACCAAAGCTCTAACCTTAATAAATTACTCTTTGAGTTTTTATTGTGATTTTTATTCATTTGGTAACCATGTTGGCTGACCTACTTTTTGTTTTTTTCTAATATTTGTTTTATTGTGGGTCTGCCTTCAGCAGTTTGCTTGCTTTTTATTTACTTATTAACTTTCTATGTTTGTAAGAGCAATAGTTAAAAATTGTTCCTATTTTGGGCCTTTGCTCTCCCACACATTATTTATGGATTTGTCCAGACTTCTTCCTGTAAGAGGTTGAGAGGTATGATGTGCATGTCACAAAATGCAAAGTAACGTTATCAACAGTTTGTCTTTCCCTTCTGACCTGGGCTTATCCTGCACATAAGATGGAAGAATTATTCTTTATCTGCTAATATTTCTAGGCAAACATGCACTCCTAAGTGGTTTAGCTACCCACTGCAGACAGGTAATGAAGAAACAGTTGTTTTGAATTCTAAAACATGTCTTTTACATCATGCCTCCTGTAGTGGAGACTCAAACATACTTAATCAGTAGTACAAGAAGTGGTTTACAATGACAATTAATATATACACGCAAGCACACACACAACACACAAGAATAAAGAGTTACATTAAGTAAACTAGCCTCTTTACTTTACTTGCGTGCACACACACACGCACACGCACGCACACACACACACACACACACACACACACACACACACACAATTAAGGCTGGTCACATTTATGTGCAGTAAAATAATACAAGTGGCATTAAAAACAACAGCTGTTCTGTGATAACCAGATAATTTCAGCTTTAGTACTGAATCAAAAGTTAAATTAGGGCAAACAGCATCCTACGTTATAAGGTATTTGGGGCACTTCAAAAAGCTGCCTTAATGTCTAATGTACCAAACACTGCCAGAGAAAAAGAAAAAAAGAGACATAAGTCTGCAGAACATAACCAGCATTATAAATTGTTGCTCTCAAATAATAAGTGTGGACAGCAAGAAAGTACATACTGGGACAAAGTAAACAGAAACTATGTCTCCATAAGAAAAAGAGAAATCTACCAGATGGAACTGAAGGGACAGATTTACAACACATTTTGGAAGTAAAGAGATGACTATGATGAACAGTCCCTTGACACAAAAAGATAAAAAATATAATATATAAAAAAGCAACACTGTTCATAATTTCTTGACATCAGTAAGAAAAAAATACTGTAAAGGTTAAACTTCGTAAAACACGTGAAATAAAAATCAGAATAATATTAGTCTGACCTGTTTCAAAGAACTGGACCTATTCTGAGAAGAACATGTCCTAAGAGAGGTGATGCATGCATTCTTGGCCAGCGACAGCAGGCTGATTTTGAAGATGACAGAAGTCATTGAAACATATTATTGAAGAGCTAAGCTGGTGCCATAATTAATGTGTGTTAACCTCACATGAAAGGAAACAGCTGGATGTCTTCAAATCAGTAGGTGCTGCTGCCACAAACAAAAGCAATGCTAAGGCCTAGTATGCGTCTAACCATCCAAGCATAAAATATACACAAACCGTGTAATTAGATTGTGTAGAATATGTGTAGCATTAGACCTTTAAGCTGTGCCAGCATTCCATAACAGCTGCAGATATAACCATGGTTAATGTGACTTACACATAAAGGACAGAAGATGCACTGATATTGAGACTAAGGAAAAGGGGGGTTGTAAAGTATATACCTTATTAAAACCTCATATTAGGTTTATATAATGTATGCAACCATTCAAAGCAAGTACTAAGAATAAAGGGCTACATTGACTAAACTAGCTTCCTGCTTACAGCGTTTATGCACCTGTTTCAAAGGATGTAAGAGGCACCAAAAATAAAAGGGCATATTGCCTAACCACTCTCCTGTAAATGAGTCATTAGTTCAAGAGAAAAGGTTATCCACAGCCTGTGGCACTGCTTATATAAACCCTTAGATGCCTCACTGTGTTGCACAGAGTACAAGAAACACAAAGTGAAGGTCATAGCATCAAATCATTTTCTAAGACACAGACAGTTTAAAACAAAAGGTAGAAGCCTTATAACGCCAGTAGCTTTGCAAAAGTAAACCCTGAGTTCATATAGAACCTGGGGATAAACTGTTGATATGCATAACTAAATAAATATGGAATGTGAGCTCTGGTAGTGATAGTTTAAAATGGAGTGCATTTGCTAGCAATATTCTGTGAAAAGTCATTATCTATTTATTTATTCATTCATTTATACCTACTTTGTTAACTGAATAAGTGAACTTGTCCATGGACTTTTTTAGCATGAGCCCATGCCACAGTTATAAAGATGATCACAATTAAGAAATCCAATTAGGAATACAAAAAAAAAAAACAATACTGCTATTTGACAAAGACTATACATAGCCAATATGTGACAGCGAATAAATAAAAGATTAAACGATATTTACAAGAATGCATGCATTATAAATGACTAAATATGCAATGTAAATGTCATTATAAATATAGAATTGTATGTGACCATATTGCACAGCTCACAGCACTGGAAGATGTTGCTCTGGTGTAATGGACAAAGAAAAAGTTTGTAAATGTTGCATGGCTTTGCAAAAGAAAATTGGAGATAAATTATATCTGCATCATTCTTGTTGTCCTAAGGGAGTATATCCAGAACTTTGCATCTGAATTGCTATTTAACCTATGTTGGTGATATATGTGGCCCATCCAAATATTTCACATTCTCTTCTGACATGGATACCTTACACAAGTGATGCCCCCATGTCTGACAGCTATTCTTATTTACCGATGTTTAAATAACCTGATATAAGCTTTTGCAATTCCGCACTGTACAACTACGGAACAGTGAACTATATATTTTTTAATGTATATATGACCTTTTTGATACAGCAGGTCTCAAGAAGAAATAGTAAACTAAACCAACCCTAAGCAATGTGGAGACTGCTTAAATCCAAGACATGCTGTTTCAAACTACTTACCTCAGTAATTAGAAGTCTGATGCAAAAATTAATTCCAATTCAGCAATCTCAACCTGCTCAAAAGACAAAATGAATGTAGCACACCAATATATCACAATTCTTTCCTGATGATGCAGTAATGCCATAGGAAATGTCTTTAAAATTATTGTTATGAGTTAACATAAGCAAATGCTTTCCACATTACAGAATGAAATTAATGATTTTCTGTAATGTTAATACTCTGTTAATATAAGCAAATATGTTCTTCACATATAGAATGACATAAATTATTATTATTGTTTTTTTTTTTTGTTTGCTTTGTTTTGTTTTGTTTTGCTGTGGAACATTCAAAAAGCTCAGGAAGAAGCAATATACAAAAACTTCACTAATAATTTCCAATGACAACTTGCAGTATTGCAGTATTACATTATTTATTTTACTTACATGAATCAGACAACAAACTAGAGCATACAACAGAAACCAAACTTTTATTAACACAAAAAAAGACTTTATTTAAAATGTGTCTTTTAAATGATTTAAAATAAATAATTTTGTCTACCTTTTGCATCAAAACCTAGAGGCAAATTGTAATCATGATGAGCAATGTTACATAAATGACTGACAATATGCATTTGAAAGCAAAGGAATGGCAATAATAATCTAGCAAAACCCACTTAGCAATTTTCTCAGTATATAATTTAGCAGAAGGTGTGTAAGGTGCACATAATGCAAGGTAGAGTCCACACTTACAGTATTGTCATTAAAGAGAAGTATTTAAAACTTCTGCAAATTAGTTCATTTAGATATGCATTTAACTGGATTAGAATGTCACCCTACGTCAACTTAATATCACTTTAGCAACAAAAAAAATGTACAAAATATTAATGGATTTTACAATTTGGGGATTCTCTCTTTAAAATGATGCTTCAGTTGTCAAGACAAAGGACTAGAAAAGGTTTATTTGTTGAGTCTATTATCTCATATATGCTTTCCAGAGGACTAGTGCAGGATTCTCCATAGCAAATTATCTGGTGAGAGAACACAATCATTTTCTATAGATGTTACTCAAATTAAAAAATACTATAACATGTAGGGTGGCACAGTGGGACAGTGGATAGCATTGCCACCTCACAACAAGAGGATCCCCAGTTCAATTCTCGACTGGGGTGCCTTCTGTGTGGAATCTGCATATCCTCCCTGTGTTTGTGTGTATTTCCTCCAGATGCTTCTTCAGCAGTACCTTCCTCTCCATCCTAAACACCCATGCTCCTGTAAGAAATGACAAAGTCAGATCCAGGCATGTCCCATGGTTACAAAAGACCACCAGAACCCTAACAAAATTCAGAGATAAGGCCTGGGAGCACTGGTGACTAACAAAAAATAACTCAGATAGGCAATCATTTCTTGAACTGCGCAATAAAGCCAAAAAGCACATAAAATTAGACAAATCCCTCTACTATAAATCCATCCTAAACTCTAACCAGAACCCTAAGCAATTCTGGTCCACTATTAACACTATCCTCTACCCAGTGAAGGTTGATACCCCCCAGCCGTCCATTCCCCCCTCCTCCAGCAGTGTTGCTGAATCCTTCAACAAACACTTCACTGAAACTATAGCATCTTTAAACAAACAACACTTCCCTACAACAGCTCCCCCATCTCCTAGCCCTAAACCCCCCACTTCTCTTTTCTTCTTCTCCTCAGTACCTACCTCCAACATAAAAAGACTATTGTCAAAACTTAAACCCACTAAACTCGCAGCTGACAACCTCCCCTTTGAATACTTGAAAATTGCAGCTGATACACTAGCCTACCCAATTTCAATTCTAATCTACAGTTCCATAACAGAAGGCCATGTTCCCTCGATATGGAAAGTATCCCACATCATTCCCCTCCACAAAGGTACCCCCTCCACTGACCTCTCTAATTACTGCCCCATTGCTATCCTCTCCCCCCTCTCTCCAAGATACTTGAAAAATGTATCAACACCTAGGTCTCCAACTACCTCCTAGCTAATAATCTCCTCTCCAAAACCCAACATGGTTTCAGGCCATATCACTGCACTACCTCTGCTCTGCTCTCCTTCACCAACACTATACTTCATCACAAAAACAATGGCCTCTTCTCTACTGCCGTATTTCTAGATCTCTCACAGGCCTTTGACATGGTATCTCATGAGCTACTACTCTCTACTCTTCCCAACCTCTCCTTCTCACAATCAGCCTGCAACTGGTTCCACAGTTATCTACATGGATGCCAGTAATCAGTAATCTGAGATGATAACCTATCACCTTGCCTCCCAGTTACTCTCGAAGTTCCCCAAGGGTCTTTTCTTGGCCCTCTGCTATTCTCACTTTTCACTAACAACCTACATACTGCCACCACACAAGCATCTCTTATACATTACGCGGATGACTCTACTCTCATCTGCTCTGCCCCCACTCTACCAGAACTACAACAAATCACACAGGAATCATTCTCTTCTGTAGAAAGCTGGCTATCCAATTCTCAGCTCCTACTCAACCCAAGTAAGACAAAACTTCTCCTATTCCAACCTTCCAAAGCCACCCAAAACACCCCCCACTTCAACATTCTTGCCAAAGACAATACCATCATCTCTCCATCAGAACACACAAAATTACTTGGTGTGGAACAACAAACTTAGATTTGACACCCACATATCTCTCACAATAAAAAAAGTTCACAAGAAACTTGGTGCATTATATCAAAGCCGCAAATTCCTAACCAAGGCGTCTAGAATCTCCATAGCCAATTCCCAGCTAATCTCCACCCTACTCTATGCATCCTCCATATTTACTAACCTGAAACAGATAGACCTACACAAGCTGGATGCTTGCTACAACAAAATTGCTAAATTTGCCACTGGAACCTTCTACCACAGCCATCATTCAATCTCCCTTAAAGAACTAAACTGGCTCGAACTCCCACAACTCCTTCAGTTTAATCAACTCACCCTCGCTCATAAACTTATTAACCACCCCCTTAACATCCCTTCCCTTCAAACCCTTCTCCAACCTTATCACTCCACTAGGCCCCTAAGATCAAGCAACAAAAATCAACTCACTATTATCAAACCCAGAAACTCAGCAGGAGAAGCCATATTTTCATGTACCGTATCTAAACTTTGGAACAGTCTTCCACCCTCTATAACTACTCTACCTTCCAGCAGCCTTTTCAAGACTGCGCTCAAATTCCACTTAAATTTGCACTGGCTTTGTCCTTGTTCTAATCCAGACTAACACCCCCACCCTTGCCTCCCCCCACCTAGACTCTTAACCCAACTATACTACCACCACTACTAACCACAGTCAGAAATAGCTAGTTGTCTTTACATACTTTAACATAAATAATTTGCTCCTTTAGGCCCCATTGTTACCCAAGTTTTCCCATACATACTGGTACTTTTTTATGTGAGTGTGTGTGTGTGTGTGTGTGTGTGTGTGTGTGTGTGTGTGTGTGTGTGTGTGTGTGTGTGTGTGTGTGTGTGTGTGATATGTTTCTCCTTGTGGCAGTATTTTTGTCTCGGTTTTTCATAAATGTCTTTACCTGTACACTTTGTACTATTTTGCACTAAGGCATTGCATATTATTGTGTGGCAGTATGGTACAATAGCACAGTTATGGTGGGAATTGCACTGGACATCTGTTAACCTGTTTAGTCACCCTCATGCATATGTTTGGAGCATCTCACCAAAGATAGAATTCTATATGTTATCCTTTATATACTGTCAATACTTCAGAGTGTTCTATTTATAACCTACAGGCTGCTGACCCCTGTTGCCTCCATAAGTCTGCATACAGATGTTTGGGATTCTTTCTTGATAAGTCTCCATCTTGCATACAAATAGAATGAAATTATCCCTCTTAATCCTTCTGACAGTTCTTTAAAGAGGCCAGTGCACAGCCATAAGAGGGCATGTGTAGGAATGCCATGGCCATTTCTATTCATGAAGAATGACATTTGATTCACTCATTCATTCATTCATTTAATTATAGTGTCTTTCCTGATGTGCAATCTGTAGTTTATCAATGTATGCCTAAATTCTTAACACTGAAGAATCTTTGCAGTATCTGAGCTCAGTATCACTTATGGCTTGGCTACACAATCTACTTTTAAGGGCAGGTCTCATCTTCCCACTTTCACTGCTATGACAAGGATTGTTCTACCTGTTTTCTGATGAATTCAGAATTCCCTAATTTTGATGACCTGAAAAGGTTAGTGCAGGAAGAGATTCTCAGTCTCCAACAGCCAACATTGCCTTTAATTTACTGACACATTTGATGGGTACAGGGTCAGATCCAGCACTAGCTGACCTAGATCCAACCAGAATATTAAATTAAAAAAATTGTACTGCTATTTTAAAAAAATGCAGAAACATGTTTGTGTTTTACCCACATCCATGTCCTGCTGCTTCCTGCTTGGAGCATTCAGGCAATGACACAGGAGCAATGAGCAAGCATGTGCATAGAGATGGCACAGCATGAGATTTAATTTCAAAGAACAGGCAGGTGTTGGTGCAGCATTCATTATGATGAATGCATTTACTTCCACTTCAGAGCAGAATGTGCAAACACCAGCTATGAACTACAGTTTCTTTTTTTAGGAGTGTGAATGTACAGATGAAAACACTTGTGTTCATTATCAGATGAATGTAATGTTCCATTTCACAAAGATGGGTTGGGTGGGTGTATGTGTGTGTGTGTGTGTGTGTGTGTGTGTGTGTGTGTGTGTGTGTGTGTGTGTGTGTGTGTGTGCGTGCATGCGTGCGTGTGTGTGTGCGTGTATAGTGCTCCTTTGGTAAATCACTGAGGATTACAGTAAATTGTATTTATTAGAATTTTCCAGTTTTATTGATATAAAACCTATTCTGTTAACTTTTAAGTGATTTGGAGGACAATTCTTTTATTCGTCTCCACTTTTGAAAAATATATCTGATTTTACTTCATATTTATGTCCTGTCCTTGAGTAACTTACTTAACCAGACAGTGCTTTGGGGTAACTAGAAATCTGGGCTAGGCTCCTCAACAGTCCCCTGGACTGCAAGCCTAGTAACACGTATCTATGAAATAGAGTACTTATAGTGTAAAGGAAAAAAAGTGATACTAGTAAACATGAGCTTCATTACATGAGCCATGTTCTTTGAATGTGATCCTTGGTTTCCTTAATGTTGATAGTGTGTTTATTATTTAGCTGTGAATAAATTGGACAGCATGAAATATATGATTTTAATGTTAATATTTTAACTATAAATACATATTAATTTAGCTTGTTTTTGCAGGCACACAGGTGCAAAATACACTGAAGTTGGACTACAAAAGTTTGTCTAACACTTATAGGTTCATAGGTTCATAGGTAGGTACTAGGCTATCGGCCTAAGGGCCTAAGTAAGCCTAGCAAACAAGGTTCCCTGGCTTACGCCACGCAAAAAAGTTAATTTCCTGTGTCCCTGTCGAGCAGAGCCACAGAAGTGATCTCCAGGGTGTATTTCCTATTTCCCATCCACTCATCAAGATTTTTCTTGAAGAGTGCTAATGAGGAACTTTGCTTGACATAGATGAGTAGCTTGTTCCAGAATATAGAAATTCTCTGGGACAGGAATCTATCCCTCCAGCATGTCCTGTTTATTGTGGTGACCATGTTTAGGTGCCTAGAGTGTGTAACTCGGAGGAATTGGGATTTCTTTAGGTGTAGCATGTCAAACAGCTCTGGGTTTAACATAGCTTTATATGTTAGGCAAAGATCTCCTCGGAGGAAGCGATATGCTACAGAGTAAAGCCAGAGTTTTTTGAGACAGTCAGTGTAGAGTATCTGTTTGAGGTCCCTAATCCTTTTTGTGAAGTACTTCTATGGCCTTTCCAGCTGCTGCAGATGTCTTGTGAGGTAAATTCCAAAAGGGGCATTGTACTCTATAATGGGTCTAATGAGTGCCAAGTAGTGGGGAACAATGACCTCTTTTTTCCTCGCTGAGAACCCTTTTTTGATGAGGTGTGTCACATGGAAGGATTTCCTGACTACTGTGGCGATGTGATTATCAAAGGAGAGACTACTGTCCACCTGGGTCCCAAGGTCTCTTATCACACATTATTATTATTCGGCATTAAGTAGACTGCCATTTATGTGGTAGTTCATGGGTACAGAGTTTTTATCAAAGGGGATGACAATGCACTTTTTAGCACTGAGCTTGAGGCCATGCCTTTGACACCAGGCACTTGTCTCAGTGAGGCCCTTCTGTAGGATGTCCACATCATTTGGGGACTCGACTGTGGCTCCTAGTTTGCAGTCATCTGTGAACTTCATTAGCCAGAGGGCTTCTGTGTTAGCCTGTACTTCAAAGAAGTAGATACCAAAAAGGAGAGGTCCCAGGACTGAATCCTGTGGTGCTCCACTTGTCACTGGTTTGAAGTCAGATTTGGAGTCTGCGACTTTTACAGTGTGGTGCTGTCAGTGAGCCAGTTGGCAACCCGTCTTGTAATGTAGGGATTTATACCTAGTTTAGTGAGTTTAGCTATAATTCCAGAATGGGGGATGGTGTCAAAAATCTTGGCGAGGTCAAGATAGGTTGTGTGAACCACCTTACCTGCGTCTATGGCTTTGGTGACTGCCTCAAAAAAGTAAATCAGATTCTGAAGGCATGATCTGCCTTTCACAAACCAAAACTGGGTGGGGTCCAAAGTTTGGAGGTTACCAATGTCTTTGTTTATGAGTTCCATGATGACACATTTCATGGCCTTGCAGACAAGGCTCGTGAGGCTAATAGGGTGATAATTCCTAGGATCAGTGGTGGCTCCCCCTTTGTGGAGTGGGACAACTGTTGCTGTGCACCATTCAGTGGGCACAAAGCCTAACGTGAGACTATGATTGAACATGGTGCTTAGATGGGGATCCAGTTCATTCTGAAGTTCGTGTAAAGTGCAGCCTGGAATGTTATCCTGTCCCATGGATGCTGTGTTTTTGGTTTTAGTGAGTGCAGCTTTTACCTAGATAGATGTGATTACAGGGACTCTGCATTCTTCCTGTATAGATATGGGCCCTTTAGAGGGTGAGAGGGGGCTAAGGTTAGCACTGAACCTATCTGCCAGATGTTGACAATATCAGTTGGTTCTGTAATTTTTGTGCCATTGTGCTGTAACTCAGAACAAATCTGGGTGTTGCCATTGAGATTCTTGACATAGTTATAGAATGCTTTGTGGTTGCCCTTAGAATCAGTGGTGATTTTGTTTTTGTAGCTAGCTTTGGAAGATCTTATAAGGGATCTCAGCTTCTTACTGAGGCTGACCAGGGAGCTCCTCCACTCATGGGATTTTACTCTCTTTTGGAACAGTTTCTTCCTTCTGTTGTAGAGTTTGTTTTTGGCAGGGGACCACCAGACTGGCTTCCTTTTTTGGAGGATAGCATCTTGGTTCTATTTGGGATAGCATGATCCATGCACTCGTGTAAGTGCTTATAGAGTGCATTTGTGTAGGATTCAGCAGTCGTAACTGTATTGTCCATCTGCATGGGTCTCATGAAGTTCACCACTTTTGGTTAAAAAGCATGAAGTTGGCTTTGGAGATATTTTTTACTGGGGTTTCCTTAATGGTGAGTGGGGACAGGATGTGAATATCTAGGGTGATTAGCTTATGGTTGGATCTGACCAACGAGGAGTTGACTTCCAGTGTGGAACACCGGTCAGTCGTGTTGGTAATGACTAGGTCTAGGATATTGTTGCCCCTGGAGGGGGTGTGGATAAGTTAATCCAGGGCACTGGAACTTATGAATTCCAGAAAATGTTGAGCGAAGGAGTTGGTACATGAGTAATTTTTTCAGTTAATGGTGGGGTAGTTGAAATTGCCCATTATTAGGGTGTTTGGTTGAACCCTAATATTTTCCAGTATATCAAGAAAAGAGGAGTGCAGATAAGTAAGGTTATGAGCTGTCAAAGAGCTGCTTCCTGTAGTACATGGTTTGATTCCATCAGCCTAAATTTGTCTTTGTTTGTCTTTTGTGACTGTGCCAAGTTACTTCACCAGATAGTACTCCTGAGTTGCTCTCAAAAAGGGACACATGTTCAGTTGACTGTCCCAGGCAGTTAGCAAATGCATCATACATTTGTCTTTTGAATTTCTGTACCCTACACAGACATTGATTAGTACTTTAGTATATGCTATTTCAGTATGAATCCCTGCGTGTATCTTATAGTTTAATGGGTTGCCAGATGCAATTTCACTAATGAGTTTCAAGGGAAGAGAAGTTTACTGTTTCTCATGCTAAGTCTGTTTTCAATGTAGGAGTGTTTTGTTTTGTTCAGAAATTGCCTGTCAGTGTTTTATCATCAACATTTAAAATAATAGTTTTAAATGAAATCCAAATCTCTGTGATAATTGGAAAAGTAAAGATGAAAATGGTATGTACATATGTACACTGACAAGACTGAATAGTGTTTATGGTAATTGGGAAGGCACAGCCAAGTAATGAGATAGTCGTATGGCTGGCGGGGGCCTGATTTACTACCCTGCATAAGGTCCCATTTGTCCATGATCTGGCTCTGTTGCCTCTGTAGGTATATGCTGTAACAATGTAGTGTTATTAGCCATTCAAGTAGGTCAGACCTGTACTAAGTGACATCAGAAGGGATATCTCTTCCTGATGACAGAGAAGACATGGAAAGGTCACAAATGAGATATGCGTGTCTTTCAAGCATGTAAATTGCCTTTCGAAACAGTATTCTGTATGTGGTAATATCTCTGATTTTTGTATGACTTGTGAGAATGTTGAACAAAAGCTGTTATAGCATTTATATTGTCTGTAATTATTTTTGCTTTCTACATTGCACTAAAGAATGAATTAGTTCATTAATAGGCCTGGATTGTATAATGCAGTCTAACCATGCTGCATTTTAGTAATATATTTTATAGTACCTTCTTTACAGCTTCCAGTAACTACAAAGGGGTTGACATTTGATAGCCGTTATAGCTGACATTTTTGGAGTGATAATCAGAACAATCTGCTCTTCAGCATCCATTATGTATTTACTGTTGCATATTTCTGTGTTACAGTATTCTCTGCAAGATCAGATTATAACGGGTTACTGCATTTAGTTAAAAACTGTTTCTCTGGCAGTTAGTATAAAGGGTTAATGCTGTTAATGAGCTGTGCCCTATGATCAAGGTGCAGGATTTGAATCCCTCCACCTTCATTTACATGCTGTGTCACAATGAGCAAGTCTGTTAACCAGACAGTGATTTGGAGCAATTGGAAATTTGTGTTAGGCTCCTTAATTATTTCCTGGACTACATGCCTAGTATCTATGAAAATTTTGTCATTGTTTGCCAACCATGCCCTATCACATGGTTAATCTAGTTCAGGAAATGCTACGTCATTACCAACACATCATTTTTACTGCAACATAGGTAATCATAGGTAATTTATTCTTCAAGGGCAACAAGCACTGCATTGTTAGGTGAAGCACTGAAAAGCAAAGCTGATGAAGAATTATTCAGATGACTTTTACTTCTGCAGAGATTTTGTGTAATAACAGCATATCTTATCAGGTGGTTAATGTTTCTTATGCTTTTTTAAAAACTCTTCTATTTAAACTGAACTGCACTTGGCTGGATCTTAAGGTATGATGCAAGTGATCTTTATACAGTTTAATGTAGTTCATCCAAGCCTACCAGTACAGTGCATGTAATTTACTTCTTCGTAGCAATAAAGGGCGTGCACTGAGACTTCCAGGATAGATGCCCACTGATCAACAACATAATTTTAGATGTCCCATTGTGAAAACAGAAACTGAGAAAAAAACAATGCCATTGAAGCTATCACTTGTGGTAAAATTAATTTAGTGACCAGTAAATACACTGGCTGGATGCCAGCAAAGAAGAAATTTGGAGAACCTGAAATAAAATCGACCAGAAACGGTGAAGAGAAAACACTGGTTATAAAAAGCAATTCAGGCTTCAGCTTTGGATCAAGAGATGGCTTCCAGCAATTTAGAGGAAATAGATCAAATATACTCAGAGGTGATTTAAATAAATGAAAGATTGAGGGGAATAACAAAGGGCTGGAAAAACAGAAGCTTTAAATAAGAAAATAGATGACCTAATAAATCTACAAAAATCAGGATGTGAAATAAGGAAAAGGCCGGTTGAGTACAAGGCTTCTCAAGAAGAGCTGTTTCAAAAATATTAGCGTTAGGAGGCAGAGCACACAGAGAAAATCTGAGATTTTCTGCTGCACTTGAGAAATTGGTATGGACAGACTGTATTCATTTTATGAAAGCACAAATAAGCAACTAGACTAGTGTCCACAGCAGGATTTGTTAAGTGGAAAGGGACACTGAGTGTATGCTCCAAACCTGGCCATGAGAAAGCAAGCCAAGACGTATATCAGTAAAGATGCAATCATACCAGTAGACATACCTCCCAACCTTTTAGTACAAGAAATCTGGACAGAGCCCTACAAAATGGGGGGGGGGGCAAAGGCCCAAAAATAGAGATATATTTTAAATATTGCACTTATAAACTTAGAAAGTTGCTAGAGTAAAAGGGTTTGCTTTAACACACATTTTTGAAGGGTTTGAAGTATGAAACTCAAATGTATGTCATTATTAAGTGATTTCAATCATCAGATCATCCCAGTGATTTGCCAGAAAACCACAATTTTTATGAGAAGCAGACCAGAAATATGAGCTCAAAATCTGGACATTCTCCAAAAATCTGGACAGTTGAAAAGTATGCCAGCAGAAAGAGTTGATCTTGACAAAATTGTGGCAGAAGGCAAAATATTAATAATTGGAGACAGCAGAGTGTTTGTGGAAATTGTTATTCACTGCACACCAGACAGAAGAGAAGTAAAATGTATCACAGCAATCAGGGAATGTTGAGAGGCAGGTGTGAGAGCTAAGCTGCTGTATTTAGCTGTCTTCAGAATATTTTGATGCAGAACAGGCTAAGGAGGAAATAAAAAAGTTGATCCAGAAAAAAGTGAGCCAGGAAGCAGAAGGAGACTCTGTTTCTCATTCTTCTGACAATAAAGCTCATAGAAAGACTTTTTCAATGTTCTAAATGAAAATGCTTCCAAGACAGGAAAAAAGCACAGGAATTGATGTTAAGAATCTGCAGTACCTTAGACTTGAACCAGAGTCTAGCGATGGGAGATGAAGATGATCAGGCAGAAGACCAGCAACACTGAAATTAGTGAATCAATGTGAGCTTATAAAGCATCAATCATATTTATGAAATATGACTTTGCAAATAAAAGTGGATGATGAAAGAATAAACTTTTTGTTGACCTTGTTAAACTTCTGGGTAGACTGTAAAGCATATACCCCAGTGTATACAGTCTGTATTCAAGAACATCTCTACCACATACACACCCTTTTCAATAATAGATCTGATATACAGGAAAAATGGTAGGATTGTCAGACAGTTAGTAAGGACTGCTCCCAGAAAGGGTATGCCAGAAAACAACCCAGTCACCAGAAGCCCGTTTATATCGATTTTGAAGGGAGCAGGAGGGATTGAGGTTGAACTGGACAAAAATCAGACAACACGGATTTATCATTATGGTAAGTATGTAGCTTTCATATCCAGTGTTTTCTATGTTTGTCTGAGTCAACCATGGGACAGATTGCCAAGCTGTTACACCTGGGTGGTATCAAGGAAAGACATTCCTGATGATGGTGGAATCAAACAAAGAGTGTGATCTAGACTGTACATCCAGTTTGTAGCGGGATACAAAAGTGTGGACTATTGACCAAGTAGCTGCAGCACAAATGTCATTAATAGGTAGTCTACTAGTTAATGCTGTTGATGTGACCATTGCCCTTGTGGAATGAGCCTTAGGTTCAGATTTTTCAGACAAGCTCTTTTTACTATAAATTAAAGAAATCCAGTCTAATAACCATGTGAAGAAAGTAACCTTAGTAAATGCTTTGCCCAATGTAGGCTTTGAGAAAGCCACAAACAATTGATCAGACCATCTAAATTGGTTGGTCCTATGAAGATAGAACCTAAGTTGATGAACATCAAGCATATGTAAAATGTATTCACCTTTGTTTGGGAATATGGGAAAAAACTGGTAGGTTTATTGATTGGTTTATATTAGCCTCCGATGCCACCTTATGGAGTAAAGATGAGTTAGTTCTCAAGGAAACTCTGACTTTGAGAAAAACAGATAGGGAGGCTTACAGCAAAGTGTTTGCATCTCTGAAATCCACCTGGATGTCATAAGAACCACCAGAAAAATTGTCTTCCAACAGAGAAACTTCCAATCAACCAATTCTGCTAGTTCAAATGGTGGCTGAGTCAATGCATGTTGCATGATGGTGATATCTCAGGGAGGTAATGGATCTCTGATAGGTGGTCATAGGTAAAAAGTTAACTTCAAAAAGGTTTTAGAGACTCTTAAGGAAGCTATAGAGTTGTCATTCTGCCCTTTGTTGAAACTTCAGAGTGTGGCCATTTACACTTTGATAATGGAATAACTGGAGTCACTGTGGATAAGTTCAAACAAGAATTCTAAAATGTAATGAATGGGAGCAGAAAAGAGGTCTAAACCTTTTGACATAGTCCAAATAAAAAAAAATCTCTTTCCTTCACTTTGGTAGATCTTCTTAATGGATTGCTTTTGAGATGCTGAGATGATCTGAATAACTGAAGTCGGGAGCCTGACATCTCTAGCTAAGGTTCATGGACTTCTGATTGGAGATGATAGTCAGGGTGGGTATGTTAGTAGGTTTGGATAATCCAGCATCCATGGGAGATGTACTAGTAGAAACTACAGGAAAGAAAAACATGTTTGTTAAAGTCAGAAGGGGGTAATGAGGATATGTCTGGCCTTGCACATTTTTGCTTTCTGGATGAATTTATTCATTAAGAACAATAAGGGAAAAGCATAGAGGAGACCGGGGGGCAAATGTGGACTAGAGCATCCCTTGGTAACTGCCCCTGTGGAGGGATCAGGGCAAAGTAACTGCTGCAGTCATTGTTTAGGTGGGATGCAAAGAGGTCTCAGCAAGGTTGGCCCCAACAATGAAAAATCAAGACTGCACTGTTGGATTGAGTGACCACTCATAAGGCATTAAGATTGTCTGATCAATTTGTCTGCTATTGGATGTTCCCAGTATATGCACTGCTGTCAGACAGTGGTGAGAAGACATCAACCATTGCCAAACTCTCATGGCCTCTCAACATAGGGGATAGGAACATGTTCTTTCCAATTTGTTGTACCAAACTAGTGACATCTTGTCTGTGTCTCTGTACAGATATCACCCCTTTGGGGAAGGCATCCTGAAATGCCTGCTTGTTGGAGGACTGCCCTGCTTTCCAAGCTATTGATGTGAAGGTTGGTCTCTTTTTGACCAATGACTTTGGACCATCTTCCCTTCACAATGCCCCCCATGCTAGAAGGGATGCATCCATGGTCACTACAGCTATAGGTGGATCCATATGAAATGGGCATCTATCTGTCCCTGAACTAGATTTTATCCACCAGGATATCTGTTGTCTGTAAATCTGAGTGAGACACATTTTTGCTTGAAGTGGATGAAATATTTGGGACAATTGCACCACTAGAGTCCATTGAAGCACTCTCATGTACAATCTGGCTAATGGCACTGTAAAGCTTGCAGAAGGCATTAGGCCTAATAAGTATAGAATTAATCTCACCAGAGGAGAAGGGTGGTGGAAAATTTGAGTGGTTGTGAGGTGCAGACAGAGTACCCTGGAGTGGGCAAGCCTGGTGATTTGTAAACTTGAATCCAGTTAGCATTCAATAAATTGTATCTAGTGAGTACAGGTAAGATGACTTTTGGTTGGGTTGACTGTGATCCCTAGGTCTTGCATCATATGGAGCAGAAGGGCCTGATGGTACAATGTCTGGCCTTAGAACATTGTGATTAGGAGCCAATTGTCAAGGTACAGGAAGACATGGGTCCCTAGCATCATCTTGGTAAACACCCTGGGAGCTGTGGTGAGACTGAATGGCAGGGCTCTGAAATGATAATGATTTGCCCCCAGCCAGAAAGAGAGGAATCTCTCTGAATGCTTTCCTATCCTTCTTTATAATATTTGTCCTTGAGATCTAGAGAGCACATCCAATTATCCTTCTTCAGAAGAGGCAAAAATGGACTGAATTGTGACCATCTGGAATTTCTTCTGTTTCACATATTGGCTTAAGTGACTCAAGTTCAAAATGAGTTTGAGATCCCCTGTTTTCTTAGGTACTAAAAAGAACCTCAAGTAGACTCTGGACTCTAAATAATCTTTGGAGACTGTTTGGATGACTTTTTTTCTAGCAGCTTGTAAACCTCTGTTGCTGTGAGCTCCCACTGAATAGATGGGACATCATTAACTTTTTTCTTCTTCATAGGAGGAAGGAAAAATGGTATGGAAAAGCCTCTGGAAATTATGTATGACACCCAAGAATCTGTAATTATGTAATTATGTTTTGCTAGGCTTGTGGTTGCAGAGACAGTTGCCCCCCCCCCCAACTGCCTCTAGAGTGCAGCAGTCAAGTAATCTTTCAGGGACGCTGAAAGGGATTTTTGATAAATAGACCATGAAAGCCCTTGTTATGTGTTATGCCTTTGCCTCTAGGATGCCACCCATTGCTGTTACCTGCTCCTCTGCCACAAGGCAGTCTATCACCTGGATTGTCCTGATAAGAGCGCTGTGATTTATGGAACCACATTTTCTTCCCACCAACTGACTCCTAGAGTAGGTTATCTGAGGGGTGGAAAAATAGATTTCTACTGCAAAGAGAATCGTACCATCTTGCTGAGTCCTAGTTAGTGTGTCTTTTACTTTTGGTCCAAATAGACTGGAGCCATCAAAGGGGGTATTAATGAAGGAAGTCATAAAGCTTTCTGTAAAACCATAAAGATACATCCAGGCATGCTGATGCATGGTGACGCTGGTGCCTGCTGCTTTAGCCATGCCATCAGCTGCATTAGAAAGCAGATGAATAGCAGTGTTGGAAGTAGACTGAAGAGTAGAAAGCTGAGAGTCCACAGTATTTTGAACATCTGCAGACAGGTTACCCGAGAGAGTCTTGGATAGCTCTCTGGTCATGCCTTTCTGAAATGTGGTGACATGGGCTAAGTAATTCAGTCCTCTGAGTGTGAAAGTCACTGAAGCATTTATCTGTTTCCTGAACTGGTCCATAGTCCTAGACTCCCTGTTAGGGGGATAGACCAAAGAATTTCCTCTGCTAGTTCTTTTTCAGTGGTTGCCGCTACCAACAATGCATCCACCAGTGGACCTTTGCTCCAATTTTTTCTTTCTTTTGGTGCTGCCAAAATCCTGTCAGGCTTTTTTTGGAAAGTGTTCCACCACATCAGGGTCCTTCCATGCCCATTGAGCCATATGATCAATGAGTAGGTTAATGGGTTGTACCACCCAGGATGATGTTGAGCCAGAACTAAAAGCTTCCAGGAGCACAGACTCATCTGGAGAAGAGATATTAGTGGACCATCCCCCTCTCTGCTTCGTCAGTTCAAGGATCTCACTGAAAGTGACATCTTCTGCGGGGGATCTAGGTAAGCCTTTGCCTTCATCCAAGTATATGTCTTCAATGACAGACTCTGGAGAAGAGTCTGTGTGCTTTGGCTTGCACATCTATTTCATGTGAACCAGTTCCGGGTGGGGGGGGGGGTTATTGTAAGATTCCAAATTAGACTGGGAACTAATGTAGCATGAAGCCTGAGAAGCCTGTAGTACCAACTGTCCCTGTCCAATAGATAGATAAACATTTTCAATAAATGTGAGTTTCAGTGCATTTTCAATGAATTTGAGCTTCAAGGGGAAGAGAAGTTTACTGCTGCCCATAGGTTCATAGGTATATACTATGCCAATGAAAACCAGGGCCTTTATAAGCTTGGCAGTGCAATCCAACCCAGTTGTGCCCCTATGTATCAAGGGTATTTATTAGGGGGTATGTTAATTAGAAAGTTTATAGAGGTTATGTGAGAGAGGTATGTTAGTTTGCGCATTATTGTCTGCCTCTGTCTAACAGAGACATGGGGGACAGTCCTGGGGTGTTAAGTTTTTTTTTCAAAGTGCAAATGTATTGTTTTATTTAGCAAATGACCATCAGTGTTTTTGTGCTATAAAATATTAAATAAAAGTTTTAAATTTAAATCTACAGCTCTGTAAACATTTTATATATATATATATATATATATATATATATATATATATATATATATATATATATATATATATATATATATATATATCGTGATGCCTGTGCCCTGGCTCAGCAATCAAGGAGCCTCAATCCTCACCACTAACACCAGTGACGCCCCGTCTCATATAGCAGGAAAGGATAACAAATACACACAGTAAAGTGCAATTTCCCTTAAGAGCAAACAGAGATCACAGTCAGTCCGGGGCTGGTCTCTCCCTTGCTCTCCAGATCCCCAATAAGACTCACCACTGGCAGAGATATAGGGTCCAGATCTCAGCCTAGTGGGCAAGCTAAAACCTCCAGCACCCTCTCAGTCCAAACAGTGGTTCATGTCCCTGCCCAAGTAGCAAATATTTGTCCCACTCCCTCTTAAACTGATCTGCAAATGCCTGTAGCATGGACTTGATTGTAGAGTTTAACCTCTCAACAAGACCATTAGTCTGGGAATGGTAGGGAGTGGTCTTCATGTGCTTCACCCCACAGGACTTCCACAGACAAAGCCAGCAGGTCTGACATGAAATTGGCACCTCTGTCAATCAGTATTTCTTTTGGGAAACCTACCCTGCTGAAAATCTCTAACAACGCATTTGCCACCTTCTCTGCCTCAATGGAGGACAAAGCCACCACCTCAGGGTATCGTGTAGGATAATTCACTACCACTAGGATATACTTTTTCCCTGTGGAACTAGGGGTACTCAGAAGACCACAATATCCATAGCTACCCTCTGAAATGGCTCCTCAATCACAGGCAAAGGCATCAAAGGAGCTCTCACCTTGTCTCCCACCTTCCCTACCTTTTGGCACTGCTCACAGGTCCTGAAGTACCCTGTTACATCTCTGGAAATTCCAGGCCAATAGAAGTTCGGCATAATATGCATCTTTGTACGTTTTATGCCCATATGACCTGCAAAGGGAATATCATGGGCTATGGCTAGACATGCCAGTTGGTAGGCTCTAGGCACTATCAACTGCTGTACTCTCTCACCTACTAGCCCTCCCTCAGGGGTCCACTCTCTGTACAGTAACCCTTTGTCCCAGTATACAGATTCCCCCTTCCCTTGAGAATCAGGTGCCTCCCAAGCTACCTGCCTCAGGCCTTGCAATGTAGGGTCTGGGAGCTGAGCCTGTTTCAACTCTCTCCTTGTAACCCTTCCCAGCTCCCCTTCCACAGGAAGTCTGGCATGCCCTGACAGTGGTGCCTCACTGTCAGCCTGGGTACTACTACTCACCTCTACCTTTGCAGCCACTCCGTCCAAGGGACCATCAGTATCCCTAAGCAGCTGTGGCTCACCTTCAGTCTCACTGCTACAGGCTAGCTCCCTCCTTGAAGTAACCACCTCGCCAGTCCTGGCTGCAAGTATGCAGTCTGTCTGGGTCTCCCCAGGCTACCAGACTTACCTGCTTGTCTCCAAGCCTGACTGCGTGTAACTGCACAAGCACAGGGTACTGCACTATCAAAATCATTCCCTATCAGGACATCTGCAGGTATATCCTCAAACACACCTACATTCTGGATTCCTTTTCCACCCTCCCAGTCAAGGTGAACCCTAGCCAAAGGTATTTGGAATGGGATTCCTCCTAAAGCCCTGACTGGAGTAGACTACCCAGGCAAGTAGTGCTCCTCTGTAACCATTGCAGGCTTTACAATGGTTATATCAGAGGCTGTGTCTGTCTTGGCAATGGCCTCTTTGCCATTCACTACAATAGGATATAACCTCTGGTGGTAGTTTGGTACCCTTGTTGTCCCAAGACAACCTACTATTGGCATTTTGTCTTTCCCACTTACTGGCTCCCTCGCCTTTTGTTCCCCATCTTGCCTCTGTGGACACCTGTATGCCACATGGCCCCACTGGTTGCATTTAAAACATTTAACCATAGTTCCTGGACATGTACCTAGACTAGTGGCTTCCCCTGCTACTGGCAGATTCTGTTCAGGCAGTCGGTGCTGCCCACCATGAGTTCCTTTAGACCCATGAGCAGTACTGGGGGTCCCCTTCCTGTGCAGGGCTGCCCTGCTTGCCAGGTATAAATCTCCCTTCTACCCCAACTCATCTGAAGTAGCACATTGTCTATCAGCTAACCAGATCATCATGTCCTCAGACAAAGTGCTAAGGGCTGTTCCTTCACCAAAAGGTCTGCCAGCCCTTCAAAAGTGGTGACCTGACATCCACTCACGCACCTATGGAAATAAGTGTTCAGTTCAGTAACATATTCACACACACTTTCATCTGCCTTGCATCTATGCTCACGAAACTTTTTCCTATACATTTCAGGTGTTAGCTTAAACAATTCTAACAAGTGATTTTCAAGAGCAGTATAATCAAAACATGCAACGTCAGACATTTTTGACAAAACAGTTACAGCTTTACTATGGAGTAAGGGGGTCAGGAACCGTACCCAGAGCCTTTGGTCAACACCATACTGTTTGCATACCCTCTCAGACATATGAATGAAACTATCAAAATTATCCCCCTCTTTAAACTGCAGAATAAATTTTCTGACCTTTTGTGCTTCTGTGGTCCAGTTACTCCCTTCCCCATTACCTCCATGACTCTGGCGAAAAGTCAGCATTTCCCTCTAATGCTTCCTCTGCCGCTCCTTTTCCTCTGCTTCCAGGCATAGCAGTTTCGCATTCTCCCCAGCATGTAGATTCCTCAGTCTCTCAGCTGCTTCTGTCTTCAAACACCTGGCCTCCAACTCAAGTCTCTTTAACTCCAGATGGATCTTTAAGTCCTCTACAGAAAGGTTGAGCTGTCCATTCTCCAGGCATATAATATCTCCACTGGCAGTCTGATTGTCCTCCTGGCTGCTGTTTTCTGATGCAGCTGTAACCAAGGCTGCAATCAGGTCTGCCTTAGTCAGGTTCCATGCACCAATCCCCTAGCCTGGAACATCTCCACCAGCTGGCTCCTTGTCAGCTTTCCATACTCCTCTGCTGACATGCTGCCTGCTCATCCTGACTAACTAAGCTAACAAAAGAAATAAAACAATTGTGATCTGAACTCTGAGTATTCACTGCATGGCTGATTTAGTTTACAAAACACCTTCAGAGCTCACTGTACACAAGCTACAGGAATTCACACTACCCACACCACTGCAAGCCAATTAGTATTTGCTATTAATTAATATGTGATGCCTGTGCCCTGGCCCAGCAATCAAGGAGCCTGAATCCTCACCACTAATCAGTGAGGGGCATCTCATATAGGAGAAAAGGATAACAAATACACACAGTAAAGTGCAATTTCCCTTAAGAGCACACAGAGATCACAGTCAGTCCGGGGCTGGTCGCTCCCTTGCTCTCCAGGTCCCCAGTAAGACTCCCCACTGGCACAGCTATAGGGTCCAGATCTCAGCCTAGTGGGCAAGCTAAAACCTCCAGCATCCTCTCTGTCCAACCAGTGCTTCATGTCCCTGCCCAAGTAGCTGGCACACACACATACACACACACACACACACACACACACACACACACACACACACACACACACACACACACACACACACACACACACACACACACACACACACACACACACTTTGAGAAGAGTTTATACAACCACACAGACACTCCTGGGGAAGGCTGGCACAGGTTCTCCAGCTGTGCCCCTTTTTCTTAGACTATATGGTAGTACCAGTGGCCACCATCCACTAATATTTATCAGCTACTCAAAGGCCCTTAAAAGGGTGTCCAATTATTACTGTGCAATATTATTATCCAATTGGTAGTATAGCCCAGGGCTAAAGCTATTGAAGTGGCTTTATACAATTTTACCAAAGGCATGCAAGTACTCTAAAGAGCTTAAATGATCTCTACAAAAACAGCCACAGTTGGAAGGGTTTAAAAATATTTAATAACAAATAGTCAAAACACATGACAATACTTTTTCCTACACAGTGCTAGTCAAGAGTTCAGAGATCACAGAGAAATACTTAAAATAGTTCAGTAGTACGGTTCTGACATCACAGAAAAACACTTAGTCTAATCTTTCTAGTTTCTAGATATTTCTAAGAGAAAATACAAGTCGAAGATAAACTTACATATAGAGCAAGACAGTGCTGATGAGTTGGATGGTCAAGACAAAAATGCTTAATGCTCTCTGATTCTCTCTATTTGTAAAATCACATTCCTGGTTCACATTACATCATTTTCACACTTCCCTGGATTATATTACATCATTCTTCACACTTTTCTGGGTTCCCAGGCTAACAGAAACTACATTTACATTCTTTACCTCTGGGCAGAAACTAGAGCAATAAATGACATTTATGCATGCAAATTCTGGCCATTAACTCTGGCCTTAAAACATTAGCAAGAATTCCTTCATCTAGACCGGCCAGAGCCATGTTTACATCAAAGGGTGACAACATGCTTTACTTGGTCAGTAGAGTGCACTGTTGTTACATTTTTTTCCAGTTCCACATGTAACACTATTTGTACCATTTAAGACAACAAGCCTGTGGTTTACATTAATATTTGCAGATGACAGAATTATCTCCAAAATTCTATCTGGCTAGGCTGGCAACCTTCATCTGTCTTCACCCAATCTTCACATATATATTTTTTCACTACTTTCAAACATTTTTTATTCACATGTGTGGAAATAAAAGTTAGAAACACATATATACATGGTCTAGATAAACAAAAGGTGAAAAAGAAGACAGAGGGTAAATTTAATCTATATAAACACCGAAAAAGACATGGATGACACTGAAAACCATATCATATTATAAATATAATTGAATACCTATAACAAATATTGAAGACAGCGAAATTACTGTGTTTGTGGCATAGTTTAGAACATCAGCACAAAGTTAAGCTTATCAGGCTTCTTGAAGGCTGGTGGGCAGTAAGCTTGAAGGCTGAATCTATGAACTACCTAAGTACTAAGCTCATAGGTAAGTACTAGGTTAGCTGCTCATATGGGACATTTTAAGCTTTATTGGCTTTAATTTGTCCATAAATAGACTTAAAAGAAAAATTCATAGATCTTCAGAATTGCCATTTAGCTGAAACACCTGATGATCTTAAAGGGTAATTTGCATATATCCCATGTCATCTCTAATACAAGAGGTTTAAGGAATCACAGAGTGGAAAGACTAGCTTTCCCAGATTTTTCTTTTCATTTTTTAACTAATCGTTTTTTCTGTGTGACTGTTTTACTTATTGTTTTAACAATAAATAAATAAGTAAATTAACAAGCAAATATATACACAAAGTTTATCTGTCCAATAGACTGATTAGGTTTGTAACTGTAGCAGTACAACAGGGCTCGCTGTCAGAACTTTGCCACAGCTGCCTAATTTTTGTATTACCCTTAATGTGTCAAGCGTAGGATCATAAAATCATAAGAAGTAACTAGGCTATTGGCCCTGAGGCCCTTATAAGCCTAGCCAAGAGTTTAGCCCATGTTTAGACAAATCAGCACCCAATGCCCTTGTCCAGCAGGGATACAGGTAGAATCCCAGGGATGTATTTTCTATTTCCCATCCAGTTAGCCAGGTTGCACTTAAAAAGGGGTAAAGAGGTACCCTGCTGGACGTGGACAGGGAGTCTATTACACAGATGGGGGAGTCTCTGGGACACAAATCTGTCCCGCCAACAAGTCCTATTGATGTCACAGACCAGGTTGAGGCCGTGCATGCAGGTTACTTGTGTGGAGATTGACTTGCGGATATGCAGCAGTCCCATCAAGGTGGGGTCCAAGATCGCCTTGTATGCCAGACAGTGGTCACCTCTGAGGAGTCTGTATGAAACTGAGTAAAGGGATAGGGCTTTGAGCCTATCTGTGTATGATAGATTTTTGAGGCCCTGGATTCTCCTAGTGAGGAACTCTTGTGGTTTGTCCAGCTGTTGCATGTGCTTTGTGAGGTACATGCCAAATGGGGCGTTGTACTCAATAATGGCCTTATAAGGGAAGAATACATGGATGTTATGACCTCGTTGTCCCTGGATGAGATACCCTTACTTATGAGGTGGGCCATGTAGAAAGCTTTCCGTACAATGGAAGCAACATGGTGGTCAAAAGTCAGGTTGCTATCAATCTGGGTGCCCAAATCCCTCACGACTGATTGCATGCTTAGGACATTGTTATTAATGTGATAATTTGTGGGGCCATCATTCTCCCCAAAGGGGATGATGATGCATTTTTTGTATTCAGCTTGAGGTCATGTTTCTGGCACCAGTCATTTGTTTGGGTGAGACCATCTTGGAGGATGTCCACGTCACTAGGCAAATTGGTGACAGCACCCAGCTTGTAGTCATCTGCAAACTTAGTCAGCCATAGCCCAGTGGTTTTGGCCTGCATCTCAGAAAAGTATATCCCAAATAACAGAGGTCCCAAGACCAAACCCTGGGGTACACCACTCGATACAAGTCTACTGCTTGAGGTGGCTTCCCTTATTTTGACTAGGTGAGTTCTGTCAGTGAGCCAGTTAGCTACCTATCTGGTAACATGCAGATTGATGCCTAGTTGAGAGAGTTTATCTATTATGCTCGAGTGGGGAATAACGTTGAAGACTTTGGCCAGGTCAAGGTAGGTGGTGTGCACTGTCTTCTCCTCATCCATGGCTTTGGTGACTGTCTCAAAAAAGTCGACCAAATTTAACAGACATGACCTCCCCTTGACGAAGCCAGACTGTGTAGGATTGAGTGTTTTGAGGTTGCCAATGTCCTTGTTAATGAGATCCATGATAATCCATTCCATGGCCTTGCAGATAAGGCTAGTTAGGCTGATAGGGCTATAATTTCCCAGATCGTGGATGCTCTATCTTTTGTAAAGGGATGACAGTGGCTGTCCTTCACTCAGCTGGGACAAACCCGATACTCAGGCTTTGGCTGAATAGGGTGCCTAATGGTGCTGCAAGTACCTGCCTGAGTTCACGTAGGATGCAGCCTGGGATGTTATCAGGTCCCATGGAGGCTGTATTTTTTGGCTTTGAGAGAGCATTGATAACCTGATCTCTAGATATAAGGGGAAGGGGGCAGGTACTGGGAATGTCCTGAATTACTCATGTGGGGACAGAGGGGTGAAGTTTTCATTGAATCTGTCAGCCAGCAGGTTTGCTATATCTACGGCATTTGTATATGTGGTGTCCTTCACCACCAGTTCTGAACAGATCTGGATGCTACCTTTGAGATTAGGGACATATGTGAAGAAGGCCTTATGATTGTCTCTAGTAGATGTGGCCAATTTGGACTTGAAGTTTGCTTTGGAGGATTTCACTAGTGCTCTTATTTTCTTGTTCACGCTAAGGAGAGATTGTTTCCAGTTGGGCACCTGCTCCTTCTTTGTCCTGGGCAGCAATTTTTTTCTTTTGTTATAGAGTTTATTTATTGCAGATGTCCACCAGACAGGTTTATTCTTCCTTGCGGAGGATGATTTAGTCCTGTCAGGTATTCCCGATTCCATGCATCTATATAAATGTTTGTATATTAATTTGGTATAGTTTTGGATACTGATGCCAATTCCTAGAGAGAGGGAGGAGGCTGTGAAGCTGTTTATACTATCCCTCAGGAGGCTTTAATCAGCTTTGGAGAAGTTTTTTTGTTTGACCCCAGCTAGAGGAGGGGGGGTCAGAGGAGACGGTGACTTCGAACGTAACCACTTTATGGTTGGATCTTACAAGGGAGGATAATACTGCAGGGATGCTGCAGTGGTCACTCATGTTGGTTAATACCAAGTCCAAGATATTATCACCTCTTGTAGGGTTATCAGCTAGCTGTTCCAAGGCATTGGCATTGACAAAATTGAGGAATCTCTGGGCATTTGTGTTCTAGCATGAGTAGTTCTTCCAGTCTATGTTTGGGTAGTTAAATTCACCCAGGATCAGGGTAAAGGGTTGAATCGTGATAGATTTGAAGAGGTCTAGATAGGCAGATTGGCCATCTTCAGTCAGATTTGGGGACTGATCGCTAGCTATGATTTGTATAGGGGTCTTGTCAATGGTTAACTGCACCTGGAGTGTCTCCTGGATGTCATACTGTTTGACCAGCCTGGAGGTGTGTAAGTCTTTAATATATATAGAAACTCCACCTTCTTTGGCTTTATTACACACAATTTGGGGTCTGAACGTATGACAGGATGTGTAACCGGGTATGCCTGGGGTGCTCTCTGCAGCTTTGAAACAGGTTTCTGTGACTGAGCAGATGTCAGTATTTTTTAGGGTTAAGAATGCTTGCAATTAGTGTAGTTTCATGTTTAGACTCCTAGCGTTTAGCAGCATGACCTTTAATTTGCTTTTTGTTGAAATATTTATGTTGGTAGTTCATCACTTTTTCTAAAAAAAGCACTATGGGGAGGCAAGTGCCTTTGCCAGAAGCCTGAAGGCCAAGTGAGACAGATGCAGGCCATCTCTGGCAAAGCATTGTGGTCTGTCGATCATATCTTCCAAGGCTGTTAGGTACTGGATCCCCCTGGAGTGGCACCAGAAACTAAGCCAATTGTTAAAGTCAATCATTTTCTGTTTGTATTAAGGCATCATTCTGGGTGACGGTAGAATACTGCTTAAGGCTAGGGACATACCTGCCTGGGACACATATTCAGTGAGTTCAATCCTGTCTCTCTTCATATAGTCCAGGGAGGTACATCTCAAGTCATTCACACCAACGTGGACTATGACAGAGTCATAACAGTACCTGTTGTTGACAGACTTGAATGTGTGTGTGATATGGTGGATTCTGGCCCCTGACAAACAACTAACCGCGACTCTCTCCTTATCCAGCCTGGTGAGAGGCATCTGTGCGTCTCACAATGGAGTCTCCTATGACTAATATGTGTATGTGTGTGCGTGTATGTGTGTGCCTGTGTGTGTGTGTGTGTGTGTGTGTGTGTGTGTGTGTGTGTGTGTGTGTGTGTGTGTGTGTGTGTGTGTGTGTGTGTGTGTGTGTGTGTGTGTATATATATATATATATATATATATATATATATATATATATATATATATTTATATAGATATATATATTTAGTGAAATCCATAAGAGGTATGGCTACCTCTTTATGGATTTCACTAAAGTTAGAACAGTCATCACACATCAGGCATGTGGCTTACAAGAGGCAAGGACAGGTTTTGACTCTGGCTTAAAGAGGCCACATGGGGCATCAGTACCAACAAGTGCAACATTATGCATTCCAGCAATAAAGACACCTTAAAACATTGCATTGTCTTAGATGAGGCACTTGAAGAGAAGAATCAGAAAGTTGCAATTAGAAAACCAGCATGTGAGACTGAATTCCAGAAGAAACAGAAATTTCAGATGCATTTTTACTGCCAGAGAACTGGAAACAGCAGTGTCCTACAAGTTATTTTTCCAGTTTACTAGAGCTACTAAGGTCCAGGTTGGAGTAGTACATGTAGTTCTAGATTCTGTACCCTGAAATGTATATCATGTCAGTGAAAACTGACAAGGTAGGTAAAGAAATGTAACATATGAGTGGACTGAAGCAGTCTAATGTGTTCATCCAAAAAGGAGTGGCACAATGTGACGTGAACTCATGAAGTCCTAATAAGAAAGGACGATGGACTGAAACTAAGAAGGAAGAAAACTGGGAGAGGAGGAGCTATTATTGGTTGATTGATGAGTTATGGTACCTGACAGTACCTGACAGTATTGAGGTGGAATTGCATCATATGGAGTGCAGTATAAGACCAAGAAAGTCCCTGTTGCACTGTATGAGGGAAAGCATCTTCTGAGAAGGCATGAAACAGAAGTCAAACATGCAGAGAATTACAATTTTAGTGGATGAGAGAAACATTTGCTTAGAGGAACAGCTACAACCTTAGGTGAATGAGAAGAGTTACTTATCCACTTCCAGTGGCACTGTTACTATTCTGAAATATTACCATGTATCAAAACACAGTTCCTTGACTTTGAAGACTGTTTCTGCACAAGACATTAGCTTGTAGCAACAAGCTCATTTCTCAGACTGAAAGAAACAGTAGCTCTACAGTTGATAACGTAGTGAATCAACGCTTAGTGTTACTTACAACTATAAACAGTACACCATTTAATGTGGATCAATGTTTAGTGTTACAACTATAAACAGTACACCATTTAACGTGGATCAACGTTTAGTGTTACAACTATAAACAGTACACCATTTAATGTGGATCAATGTTTAGTGCAACTTACAACTATAAACAGTACACCATTTAATGTGGATCCTTACAACTAGAGACAGAAAACCATTTGCTGTGGATCAAAATTTAGTGTTACAAATATAAACAGTACACCATTCAATGTGGATCAATGTTTAGTGTTACAACTATAAACAGTACACCATTTAATGTGGATCAACGTTTAGTGTTACAACTATAAACAGTATACCATTTAATGTGGATCAATGTTTAGTGTTACAACTAGAAACATTACACCATTTAATGTGGATCAATGTTTAGTGTTACAACTATAAACAGTACACCATTTAATGTGGATCCTTACAACTATAAACAGTACACCATTTAATGTGGATCAACGTGTTACTTTAACTATAAACAGTACACCATTTAATGTGGATCAGTGTTTAGTGCTACTTACAACTATAAACAGTACGCCATTTAATGTGGATCAATGTTTAGTGTTACAACTATAAACAGTACACCATTTAATGTGGATCAGTGTTTAGTGCTACTTACAACTATAAACAGTACGCCATTTAATGTGGATCAATGTTTAGTGTTACAACTAGAAACAGTACACCATTTAATGTGGATCAACATTTAGTGTTACAACTAGAAACAGTACACCATTTAATGTGGATCAATGTTTAGTGTTACAACTAGAAACAGTACACCATTTAATGTGGATCAACATTTAGTGTTACAACTAGAAACAGTACACCATTTAATGTGGATCAATGTTTAGTGTTATTAGAACTATAAACAGTACCCCATTTAATATGGTTCGGTTTTGCGAGAAATACACTGAATGCACCATTACATGTATGCAAATTATCTCATATATAAAAAAAAGTCTTGCAGATATTAAAAGTCATAAATATCTGATGTTTTTATTTCTATTCATTTAGAAAGAGTGACTGAAACCTGTAGATACGTGTTTCATACAATGTTGATAGCTGCTGTTGCAGTGCTGACCAGACATGTGTTTCTATAGTGATAATACACACAACCAATCTTATCTGTAATGCACAGTTATATCTGTCTAAATTGTTCCTTAATCTTGTCTGTGTATTTTTGCTTATTTTGGAACCATGGATGCTTGTCAGAAGTCAAAAGTACTGCATATGCCACACTGTTATTTCATCAAAGCAAAAATGCTTTTATATATCACGTATAGCTATTTTCAGTCATTCTTCAGCTTGTATCCTTGCTCTCTTCTTTGAAGTAATGCTCATCTTCCTCTGTGTAATCTTACTGGCCTATGCATCTTGAATAATAGGGGCTATAAATGCCATCTGAGAACTACTGAAGTGTAATTCATGTAAAGAATTAGGAAAATAAGTTTTTTTCTCATATGACAAAAAGAAAACATACTACATATCAATTTTAGGAACAATAAAAACAAACATATGGAGGAAGTATGTTTTTCAGAAGACTATTTCTTAAAAATTAAGTTTTAAGTCAAACAATATCATTGTTTACCCCTCCTGTTATAGGAAATGGGCATCTGTTGTTATGATTCTATATATTTATTTTTTTAAAGCTACGTTTAAAAGTAAATGTCTGTTACTAAAAACAACAATTAACTTTCAGTTCATAATACTTAATATACATTCCATTTAAAAAGGGTATTTTATTATCAGTTACATGTATTATTTAATAATTTTGGCATTGTTAATAAAAAAAATCAACTTGAAAGTTCAAAGCACCTTTTTAAATCATTTGTGGCAACAAGATAATTTAATAACAATGTACTGATCTAGTAACATCAGTACTTGTGCAAAGCAGATTTCCTGTTAAAAAAATAAATAAATAAAAATGCATATGATTATATTGGTGATATTGTACATACAATGTATATTTATGAAGTCATATAAAATATTGCAACACAATAATATTTAAAATGCAGGTTATCAGAGTTGAAACAGTAGACAGAAAGAAAGAAAGCGTATCACCAGAGTATGTGTTTGTTTCCAGAACCTCAGAGACAGAGAAGTAATGTATTTTTTTCAGTATTAATACCTTGCCCACTATACGACATATGCACAGCGCTTCTTTTCCTTCTGAGTGCCAGTGGTTTCTAAATGCTGCAACAGCTCACAGTATTCTCTTGATACAAGTACTATTGCTCACGTTCTGCGAGTATCATTGTCTACTTTCTGGGGGTTCACACTAAGTCTTGATTTCCTAAAATACGGCACCCATCAGATAATTAAGTATGTTTCACTGTAAGTATAATTCAGTGCATCTATACTACAGTTTAACAGAAAAAAAATATGTCTGAGCTAATAGCTTACTGGAGTCATGCCTTTGTGTGCAAAACTTCACATTTTAATTATTTCTTTGATATCACTAACCTAACAATAAGCATAAAATCATGACATTGCAGGTGCAAAACCTGAATCTCTACCACACATGAACTGGCACAATACTTTCCATAGGTTCATAGTTGTGTACTAGGCTAACAGCCCTGGAGCCTATATAAGCCTAGTCCAAGAAGATTCCTTGGCATCATGCTGCCCAAAGTTAGTTCCCAGTGCCCCTGTCAAGAAAGGCCACTGAAGTGATACCCCGAGGTGAACTTCCTATTGCCCATCCACTCGTCAAGATTTCTCTTAAAGAGGGCCAGTGAAGTGCTCTGCTTGACGTGAATGGGAAGTTTGTTCCAGAGTATGGGAAGTCTCTGGGTTAGGAACCTGTCGCTCCAACATGTTCTGTTTATTGTGGTAATGAGGTTTAGGTCCCTGGAGCGTGTGGCACGGAGGGACTGGGATTTCTTTAGTTGTAGCATATCTAGCAGCTCTGGGTCAGACATGGCTTTGTAGGTCAAGCACAGATCGCCTCTAAGTAGGCAATAAGAGACAGAGAATAGCTGGAGTTTTTTGAGTCTGTCCATATAGGGCATGTGTCTAAGGCATAAAATCCTCTTAGTGAGGTATTTTTGTGGCCTTTCCAGTTGTTGTAGGTGTCTAGTGAGATGCATACCAAATGGGGCATTGTATTTTATAATAGGTCTAATGAGGGATGAGTAGAGCGGGATTATAACGTCTTTCCTCCTGGATGAGAAACCTTTTGCAATGAGATGTGCCACATAGAAGGACTTTCTGACTACAGTGGCAATGTGGTTATCAAAGGAGAGGTTGCTGTCAACCTGTGTCCCCAGGTCTGTTATCACACCTTTGGTGTTTAGTGGACTACCGCCTATGTGGTAGTTCATGGGCACTGAATTTTTCCCAGAGGTTTTGACAATGCACTTTTTGGCATTGAGCTTAAGGCCATGGTTCTGGCACCAGTCACTGGTGCCAGTGAGGCCTTTTTATAGAATGTCTACATCAGTTGGAGAATCAATAATGGCTCCCAGTTTGCAATCATCTGCAAACTTGGTCAGCCAGAGTCCCTTTGTGTTGGCTTGAATTTCAGAGAAGTAGATGACAAACAGGAGAGGACCTAGGACCGATCCCTGTGGGACACCACTTGTAACTGGTCAGTAGTCAGATTTGGAGTCTGCTACTTTCACAGTGTGGGTTCTATCAGTGAGCCAGTTGGCAACCCATCTTATGACATAGGGGTTTATGCCTAGTTTAGTGAGTCTATCTATGATTCCTGCATGAGGGATGGTGTCGAAGGCCTTGGCAAGCTCTAGGTAGGCTGTGTGAACTACCTTGCCCTCATCCACAGCTCTGGTGACAGACTCGAAGAAGTCTATCAGGTTGAGCAGGCATGATCTACCTTTCACAAACCCAAACTGAGTGGGGTCCAGAGTTTGGAGATTCCCTATGTCATTATTTATAAGGTCCATGATGGTGTGCTCCATAGCCTTACATATCAGACTCATCAGGCTAATGGAGCAGTAGTTCCCAGGGTTTGTAGTCGCTCCCACTTTGTGGAGTGGGATGACCATAGCAGTGCGCCATTCTGTAGGAACAAAGCCTGAAATGAGGCTGTGATTGAACAGGGTACTCAGGTGTGGTGCCAGTTCATTTTGTAATTCATGTAGAACACAGCCAGGGATATTATCAGGTCCCATGGAAGCTGTATTCTTGGCCTTGGACAGTGCAATTTTTACCTGTGTAGCCATGATAATAGGGACTTGGCATTCCTCAGGTATTGTGATAGGGCCTTTAAGGAGAGAAAGGGTGGTAAAGTTCGCACTGAACCTGTCGGCCAATATGTTGGCATTATCATGTTGGCACTATCAGTTGGTTCTGTATATGTATTGCCATTGTATGTAACTCAGAGCAGATCTGAGTATTGCGATGTAGATTCTTGACATACCTATAGAATGTCTTGTGGCTGTCTTTAAAATTTGCAGCAATTTTGTTTTCATAGCCAGCTTTAGAGGATTTGATAATGGATCTCAGTTTTTTGCTGAGACAAACCAGGGAGTTTTTCCAGTCTTGGGACTTCACCCTTTTCTGCAACAGTTTTTTCCTTCTGTTGTAGAGTTTGTTTATGGTGGGGGACCACCAGATTGGCTTCCTTTTTTTGGAGGAGAGCATCTTTGCTCTGTTTGGTATGACGCTTTATTCAATATGCGTTTTAGTCAAATGACTTTTTCAGATAAAAACACCATATCTTAAAAAAAATAAAATAATCTCGTTCGTGTTATTTGTGTATTTTGTTTTAATAAATCTTTAACAGAGACATAATTCTTAAAATCCTTTGTTGTTTTCCATTCATATAGAAATAGTGCCATCTACTGGCCTTATTAATAATTTTTGTTGATTATATTTAGTTAACTTTTTTTAAAAAAGTGGCAAATTGGAAAGATTCTATTCAGACTCAGATGGTTGGCTCTGCCAACTGCCACCATTCTGTTTGGTATGGCCCAGGGACGTTGGGAGGCATAAGCATAACTTTTTTAGAAGGGGGGGTAGCTTTTTTGAAAAAAAAAAAAAAACGTATGCTTTTTAAAGGGTGTTGGCTCCTTTAAGGAGGATACCAACCAGTCGGAAGTGAGCTCACATCATGTCCGGCTGTGCGAGCGGGAAACAATCGCAAATGGATTATCACTGCAAGCTCACAAATGGATTATCGGAAGGCAATCATCCACGATTGAAGTAAGTGTGTGGATTATCACTGCGAGCAACGAGGCAATCATCCACGATTGAAGACAGGTAGGGTGTGTGTGTGATTGAAGTAAGTTGCAATCATCCACAATTGAAGTGTGTGTGTGTGATTGAAGTAAGTTGCAATCATCCACGGGGACTGTTGCAGGTCACAGCTAGATTATACTTTTGAAGTGAAGTGGACATTTTCCTGCATTAAATATTATGGAATGAATGTTAATTTACTTCTACTTAAATCCACCTGAATATTGTGCTAGATCTGTTTCAGTCGTACTTCTGAAGTGTCTGGATTTTCAGAATGATAAGATTTTTGCCTCATATTTTGGTCAGATTACTTATGGCAGATATTTGAGTTTCACACTATATATCTATCAGAAAAATGCATGTTAATGCAAGACCTGTTAGTCTAACAACTTTTCATGTTTATAAGAGCAACATTTAGAATCTGTACCTGTTGGGTGCATTGTTTCTTCGTTATTTCTGACTTTGCCCAGAATTCTTGAGGTAAGAAGTTGAAAGGTATTTTTAACAGAACCTAAATTCTAGTCCATTTTGACCGGCACGATTAGCTGAACAAAGCTGACCTAATTTTCTGATGGTTGGTGTGGTATTTTTTGTAGTAGATGTTTTATGAGAGTGGTGATTTGTAGGGTACATGTATATGGTGAAAAAGTACATTTCCCAAGATAGTGTATATCAAAGTACAAGAATTAGATGTGGGAGTAACAAGTAAGTGATGAGTAAAGCATTAATAGGTTTAACTGGAGGACCGTGAATATAATTGCTGAATAGTGATATGCATCCTATTCATGACTGTGTCGATATTATACTGAGATTATTATAGCAGATAGAATACAACTTTTTTTTTCTTTTTTCCTGTATATTTCATCTATGATAAGACTGCTGACATGGCAGGATGAAGCACATAAAAAGGCAACTTTATTTAAGGGGGGAATCTGTTTTAAGGCAAACAGGAGTGTACAGCTGCCCAAATCTTTCTATCTGGAAGTGGAGTCCTGAATCTACAGAAGAGAGCAGCTTAATATATTGCTACAACCAGTGTTTTTGTCTATAATGTTATGGTCTTTAGCCTGTGTTCATCAAAGTTATGTAATTGTCCTGCCTGTAATAAAGAGCAGGGGTGGAATTTAGTTGTCTTTCTTAGGATTTGAGGGAAGTTTATTAAAGGAGTCTATTCTTCAGGACTAGGGTTTGGCTGACTTGCAAATGTCATGGCTATAAATTTAGTTGATTGAACAGCAGCTAATTTAGTCCCCCCTACACACATTTATGCACATTAGCGTGAACAAAAGTACAACTTTTCTTTAAAGGTGCATACTGTGTGAGGGGAATATATTTTATCTATTATTATTGATTTGTCTTTGTTTACGAGGAAAGTCCAACTGGGTAATACCCATTTTCAGCAGAGGCCCAGGGAGAAAAGCTCCATTTGTTTACATTGCATTATACTAAGTACCAGTCAAACATAGAGTAATTACATTTATACACAAATGTTATTTACATGTATACACTGTAAGACTGTAAGGAGGTGGAAGTTATTAAAGAGGAAGCACAAGTTCAACTTAATGGATTGCACAGGCAGCAGTTATATATAAAAAATGTTTTGTAATTTCAGTAAGAGGTTGAGAATATCATGTTTAAGGAGAGTATTTGGAGAGTATCGTACATTGAACACAAAGTTTTAACCTTGTGATGAGCATGTACAGGGCCAGGACTGGTTAAGATGTTGTTTAAGCAGTGGTTTAAAAGTACTGAGTTTGTTGGAGAGTTTTATTTGCATGGGGATACTAGAGTTTAGCAGTGCATTGGAAGGAGAGTGAGTTTCCTGCAACTTTATTTCACTTACTTGTAAGTAATGAGTTTGTTACTAGCATGGAGGTCCGTTGCTGGACAGAAGGGTAGTAATACCTTTTGTAGTGACTGTTATCCTCCTGTTTTAAGGTAAGAGGTATTTACTGACAGCAGTCTTGTGCTTTTGGTGCATTCCTGTTAGTACGTTTGATGGCCTGGAAATGAACTTGAACACAACCTGAAGGCTCACTTTGCCTTTTGTCATCCCTTTTTTTCCAATAGGTAGAACAATTTTGTTATGATTAACCTTGGTTTGTGATCTAATACACATATTTGCAAACTCCATACTGAAGTCAGTGAATGTGGGTAAGTGTGTTTCTGTGATGTCACAAGTGATGTTAAGATTCATGCAGGTGTGGGTAATGGCAAGGCATAAATGGTTTTATGGTTTGGTTGTCTTTTATTTCCTATGATCCTATAAGGCTGATGGGTTTGTAGTTTGCAGGGCCCATGAGGGGGTTTGCCCTTGTGGAGGGTCATCACTACAGCAGTGCACCAGGATTTGGGAAAATACCCTGTAGCTAGCCTTAGGTTGAAGAGTTTAAAGAGGGGATCAGCAAGGGTGTTTGACATTGTTGACTGGACAACCTAGTATGTTATCCAGACCAATACAATTTGTGAATTTGGATCTTGAGAGTATCTTACAGACATAATCCTTTGTGATTTTAGGTGGGAGAGTGACTCATGGATGATTGGATTTCAGATAGAAGCTTCAAGAGAGAGGTTTTCCCTATCTTTTTGGTTGGAGTGGGAAGCGATAGTGCAGAAAATAGGGTTGCCACCTTTTCAATTGCCCAAAGTAGGACTTTTTTGTAGAAACGTCAGATTTTGCAGGGCAAAACATACCCACAGCCAGTAAAAAGGAAAAAACTTCACTTTTTTGCCTAACTAAAAGCTTATTCTTGTAGCATTATAGTTGCTTATTCTGTTTCTTATAACATTTAGGTGTTTCAGATACAAAATAATTGTTTTATGCAACTAGTACAGAAAATATAGGAAAATGTTTGTCCTAAAATCTCAGGACATTTGCCATTTTTTCAATTTTTTTGCAGGACACAACTGCCCAAAGAGGGACTGCCCCTCATAAAGTGGGACAGGTGGTAACCCTAGCAGAAAAGTTCTCAATTATTTCTTAGTCTTCTGACATAGCTGAAGGATTTGTAGTTATCCTTTGTTACAGTTGCTAGTCTCAGTTCATGAGATGTTTCAGTTCATGAGATGTTTTGCTGGTCTTTATAGTGGCCTTCAGTTTCTCAGTGAGCTTCTTGTATATTTTTCTCATGCTTAGAGAGTTCTAGTCCTTCTTAGCAATTCAAAAAGTTTCTTCTTTTTATTGTGTACTTTATTACATTTACTACTCAATGGATGCTTTATTTTTGAACTTTCCATCATATTTATCTCCAATAGACACTGCTAGGTCATTGCATTTGACTTGATGGCCATAAAGAGCTTTTGTGTAACTGGCAGAATATTCAGGGTCAACTGTAGAAGTACAGTGGATGTATTTAGGAGGTTATTAGGCTAATAGCCATAGAACCTTTTTAAGCCTAGCCATTCATGCCTCAATTTTCCCAATTATCAATGCCCATGGAGTAGAACAGTCTTGAAAGACGTCAGTCCCTAAGGCTATCTACAAACTGCCTCTGTTCATAAGAGCCACAGGCGACAAGGTAGTGGTTAATTTGTGATTTCCCATCCATTGGTCCAAACTGCATTTGAACAGACTTGGGTTTCACATGAATGAGGAGTCTGTTCCAGAGAAGGGGTAATCTCTGTGATTTCATTGTATAATTGCATGGGGTTTGCCTTCTTAAAGAAGTGGTGTCGGTTACTGGATGTTTTGACTTTCCTAGGGTAAATTAGCAAATTGGTGAAGTCTCTAGGTATGGCTTTTGAGGGGATACTATCAGTAATGAACACTGATATCCCAGCACAGTTCCTAGTGGGCTTAAATGCATGGTAGATAAAAACCCAGCAAGTAAGGACTGCTTTGCTAGCATTTGAACACTGTCTTAGTATCTACACATACATGAAAATTTCACTTCAGGCAGTTTATTGTTAAGACTCCTGGTACTGAGAAGAGTCTGGCTTTACATGCCTTTGTTAAGTTGGGATATTCATAAGGTGAATTATGTCTAAAAAAAGCATGCAGGGACAGTTTGGCCAGTATGCAGAACCTGTTGAACGAGAGATGCAGAATGCTGTCTGCATTGCAGGTAAGACTAGTGATTATCTTGTCTCAGGGCTATATAAACTGGGTTTCCCTAGAATGACACCAGCTACTTAGCCAATTGTGGAAGCCAGTTACTAGGAAACTGCCAGCAGTTAGAATATGAGTGTTAGACATTGTATTGTTAATACAGAGTATCAACTCATTCATTTGCAGACCACACCTTTCATATGTGATATGTCAGTTCTGAAACGCTGGCCAGAGGCTTAGTCATTGCTAACAGCATACTCTTGGTCTGACTGCAGAGTTCCTGGCTCTCGTCTCCAAGGCAGGAATGAACAGGAAAACTGGACAAAGGCAGGAGAACTATTAAGCAAGACATGGTAGCACTGCTACTAAAAACTAGTCATGTCAGCATTTGTTTGTTAGACATCTGGGGGCTGTGTCACACTGTATTAAAAAGCAGTTATAAATGGGCATCTGGGTAAAGCTCCAATGGAGTAAAATCTGACAAGAAGTGCCTATATTGTTTTATCATGCCAGTTATTATCATCCTGGCAAACAACTGCCAGTGTTCAGTTCAGAGAGCAGAATTCTGAAGGGGACAAGGAAAGCAGCTTGTAAGGGAGTGGGTGGACCACGACATGTTGATTCGGATGTGGCTTGATGGGGGGGGGGGCAGCAGTCTGGGCGCTGTGAATACAAATTTGAAAATCCTGGCTACACCCCTGGTATGGCCCATTCCATGCACATGTGTATGTGCTCACACAGTGCATTGGTGTATTATTCAGGAGTCATGCACCTATTTTCCATTTGCATAGGTGTCGTGAAGTTAGCCACCTCTCTTTCTAGAAGCCCAAAATTGGCTTTGGAGAAGTTTTTTACAGTGGTTTCCTTTGGGGGGGTGAGGGTGGGATGTAGACATCCATGGTGATTAGCTTGTGGTCAGATCTGACCAGGGAGGAGCTGATTACTGGTGTAGAGCAATGGTCGCCCATGTTAGTAATGACCAGGTCAAGGATGTTTCTACCCCTCAAAACCAGTAATCAACGAACTACAAACACACAAAGCACAGATACCATTTCCACAGTGTCAGCTCCAATAAAGGCTGTCCCTCCTGCTGTTCCCCTTTTCAGAGGAACAAGTAAATCCAAAAACACTGTTTGGAATAAACGCACGTTGAAACTCACATAAAAACTGATTTATTCAACAAAAACCACAAACGTAAATTATAAAATATCTGGATTAAGCGCTTTCATCTCCCTTCAGGAGACTTCATCAGAATCAACTACAAAAAAGTTTTACCCATTTTAAATACTCTCCTTCTTCTTCTTCTTCTTTTGGCTGCTCCCGTTAGGGGTTGCCACAGCAGATCAACTGTTTCCATTTCTTCCTGTCCTCTGCATCTTCCTCTGTCACACCAACCACTTGCATGTCCTCTCTCACCACATCCATAAACCTTATCTTAGGCCTTCCTCTTTTCCTGTTACCTGGCAGCTTCATCCTTAGCATCTGTTTCCCAATATACTCTGCATCCCTCCTCAGCACATGTCCAAACCAACGTAATCTTGCCTCTCTGGCTTTGTCTCCAAACCTTCCAACCTGGGCTGACCCTCTAATATACTTATTCCTAATCCTGTCCATCGTCATCACACCCAGTGCAAATCTTAACATCTTCAACTCTGCCACGTCAAGCTCTGACTCCTGCCTTTTTGTCAATGCCACTGTCTCCAACCCATATAACATAGCTGGTCTCACTACCCTCTTGTAGACCTTCCCTTTCACTCTGACTGGTACTCGTCTGTCACAAATCACTCCTGACACTCTTCTCCACCTACTCCATCCTGCCTGTACTCTCTTCTTCACCTCTCTTCCACACTCACCATTACTCTGAACTGTTGATCCCAAGTACTTAAACTCATTCACCTTTGCCAACTCTACTCCCTGCATCCTCACCATTCCTCTATCCTCCCTCTCATTCACACACATATATTCTGTCTTAGTCCTGCTGACCTTCATTCCTCTTCTCTCTAGAGCATATCTCCACCTCTCCAGGGTCTCCTCCATCTGTTCCCTACTCTCACTACAGATCACAATGTCATCTGCAAACATCATAGTCCACAGGGACTCCTGTCTGATCTCGTCTGTCAACCTGTCCATCACCATTGCAAATAAGAAAGAGCTCAGAGCTGATCCTTGATGTAACCCCACCTCCACCTTAAAAGCATCCATCACTCCCACCGCAGACCTCATCGCTGTCACACTACCCTCGTACATATCCTGTACCACTCTTACATACTTCTCTGACACTCCCGACTTCCTCATACAATACCACAACTCCTCTCTAGGCACCCTGTCATTTTCTTTCTCTAAATCCACAAAGACACAATTTCATTGGTCATCCAATTAACTAATTTTGTATTGATTATTAAACTTTTAAAGTGCATGATGCTTAAACAGTACTTCCCATTCATAATACATAGAAGGTGCACAGTTCATAGTAAATCTTCATAATAAAACCTTAATAAGAACTTTCAATAAAAATATATTAAAATGAATTACATAAAAAATGTAAAAAATGTATATAAGACAAATGAAACAGTAAAAAATCTTGTTAAAAGGTGCTTAATAAGTGCATAATAAAAATGGTGAAAAATAGTAAGGACACAAATATTATACTGGCACATACACAACTAATACACAATACTTCCACACCTGGTATGACTGCCTAGGTGCTGAAATAAATATATAAAAACAACAATTCAATAACTAATAAAGATATTCCTGCATCTTGTATATATAATGATAAATAATTGTATAAATAGATATTTAATATATTATATATAATGTGTATTGGAGTTATTCTATGTATTCTATATATCCACGCTTTAGGGGTTAGAAGCCTGTAGTTTGAGGGCTGGGGTGATGGAAATGTGGTCATTTAACCCTGGGTTACTACATGCATCTAACCTCAGTTGTCATACCATCTCTCAAAATTCTAATCTAGTCTCCCAATCTCTCCCCCCTCTCACTCAGCTTCACTTCCTCCAACACCCAAAACTTGTAATCAGCCTTTTTACAAGTTAAAATGCGTCTGTATAAGGCATTATTCTCATTTTTCCTATTAATATCATACACGTGTTCATATATGCATTGCCTTAGGTTACGCTCGGTTTTCCCTATATAGTATGCCCAGCACACAATGCAATAAGCAATATACACCAATATACACCACCCCTTTGGTGTAACTCCACCTCTTTGGTGTACACCACCCCTTTGGTGTAACTCCAATACACATTATATGCAATATATTAAATATCTATTTATACATGGATCACTAGTGATATCTGCATTGCTTACTGTACTTATTTCCTTGTTTCACTTGAAAGAAAGTTACTGTTTGTCATTTTTGCATTTAAGTTACCTGTAACACATTGCACTTAAGTTACCTGGCACTTGCTCATTAAAGCAATTATATAAGTCAGCACTAAAAATTAAAAGCACTACACCCTCACTCCCCACTGGCTCTTGTTTTCAATTATTAAGGAATTCCCAATATTATTCTAGCATGTCCAAAGGTCAGTTGTCAATCTCCTCTCCGGTCCAGCTGGTGAATCTGGGAATCTTGAGGCAATGTTACAACTGCCTCATGTACACAGACAACCCTCTCCTCCTCCCAACAAATTCCAACACGTGAGAGATGCAACCATATAGCCAAACTGGAGGCTAAGCTCTCTCAACTCAGTACTGGCATAACCAGTCAGGAGGAGAAGGAAACCACACTCACTACAATTCCAGTCTCACATAGACCTACCACGACAGCAAACCAAACACATAATCACACAAAAACATACTCGGAGGCTCTAAATAAAGATCTGCCTAAGCAGCAGGGACCTCCAAAGCAGACACCCAAGCAACCGCTACCCCAAAACAAAACACGTGCAACACATATCTCAGAAAGCCAGTGTGCCGAACAGTCACAGCCCTTAAGACTAAACAACACACCTGATACACTTGTAATAGGTGACTCTATTGTCAGGCACACTGACGTCCCGCTCACCAGGCTGAACAAGGAGAGGGTCACGGTGAGCAGCCTGTCGGGCGCTAGGATCCACCACATAACACAAGCACTCAGGTCACTCCAAGGCAAGTACAAATATGACTCAGTCATTGTCCATGCTGGTGTGAATGACCTGAGATGTACCTCCCTGGACTACATGAAAAGAGACATAAAGGAGCTGTCTGAGCATGTAGCCCAGGCTGGTATGACCCTGACCTTGAGTAGCATCTTACCCTCACAAAGAATGATGCCACAATATGAAAACAAGATGATCAATTTCAACAATTGGCTTAAGTACTGGTGTCATTCAAAGGGGATCCAATGCCTGTCAGCTTGGGATGATATGCTCGACAAGCCACGATGCTTCGCTAGGGACGGCTTGCACCTGTCATCCCTGGGCTTTCAGATATTGGCAAAGGCTCTTGCTACCCCCATAGTGCCTTTTTAGGCAAGGCTCAAAAGACAAACCCACCTCCATAGGTATCACAAGGGATAAGAAACTAAGAGTAATGCTACTCAGCCAGAAGTCTAAACCTCAAGATGCCGCCTCGAAACTCTCCTTAGCATGGAGAACATCGATATCTGTGCAGTAACAGAAACCTGGTTCAGGGATCCCGAGAGCACCCCAGCACTACCAGGTTATACCTCATACCATGCTTTTTGGCCCCAAAACTTGGACCGAACCACAAAAGGAGGGGGAGTATCGATATTCATCAAAGATACCCACACCTCCAGGTTGGTGGCAAAGCACGAAGCATCAGAGACTATCCATGTGCAACTGACAGTGGGTAAAACTGCCTTCCAGTTTATAGCCTGCTGCAGACCACCCTCCCAAACCCAGGAACCCCACTTGGCCTTCCTGAGAACACTGGAAAATATGAAGGTCTCTCCAAACACCATTATATTGGGCAACTTCAACTACCCAAACAAAGACTGGGAGCATTACTCTAGCTCCAACACCCTAGCTCAAAGGTTCCTAGAATTTATAAACTCAAATGCTATGGAACAATTTGTTACCACTCCCACAAGAGGGGAAAACATACTGGACCTGATCATCACCGACATGGGGACTCTATGCTCCAGACCAGAAGTGTATCCCTCACTGGTAAGATCAGACATTAACTAATCTCACTGGATATTCACATCCCGACCCCACCCCCTGCCCAGAAAACCACAGTGAAAACCTTCTCTAAAGCAAATTTCACACTCCTCAAAACCGAGGTGGAATCCTTCAAAGCCCCCGGGCCTGTGGAAAATCTGCCCAGACCGAGAATCCTTTATAAACGCATTCTATGAACACCTTCAGGAATGCATGGATCATGCGATCCCAAATAAAACCAAGACCCAATCCTCTAAAGGTAGACGTCCTGTCTGGTGGACCCCAGCCATAAACAAACTATACAATAGAAGGAGGAAGCTACTAAATGATAGAGCAAAATCCCAAAAAGGAAAGGCATCACTGATCAGTATTAGCAAAAAACTATGGGCACTCATAAAATTGTCTAAGGCCAGCCTCGAGAGAAAAATTGCATAGGACACTAAGGATAATCACAAGGCTTTCTTTAGTTACGTTAGGAACCTGGGTGGTAATTCCCAGATATGCTCAGAATTAGTCCAAATGAGAAAATACACTGAACCCACAGACATTGCCAACATCCTAGCTGACAGGTTCAGTGCAAACCCCCTCCCACCAAAGGGCAAATATCTATCCCAGCAGAGTGCTGCCCCTGACATCTCAGATGCTCAGGTAAGAGCCGCCCTCTCCAAAGCAAAAACACAGCATCAATGGGACCAGGCGGTGTCCCGGGCTGCGTCCTACATGAACTCAAGAAGAGCTAAACCCAAACATAAAACTACTGTTCAATCTCAGCCTTACTACAGGATATGTGCCCAAAGAGTGGCGTACAGCAACAGTGGTCCCTCTCCATAAAGGTGGTGCCTCAACAGATCCTGGAAACTATAAGCCCCATAAGCCTGACTAGCTTGGTCTGCAAAGCTATGGAAAGGATTATCATGGACCTCATAAATAAAGATATTGGGGACCTACAGACACTGGATCCTACCCAGTTCGGCTTTGTTAAGGGCAGATCCTGCCTCTTAAACCTGGTTGATTTCTTTGAAACAGTTACCAAGGCCATTGATGAGGGGAAGGTGGTCCACACAGCCTACCTGGACCTCGCAAAGCCTTCGATGCAATACCCCACTCGGGCATTATAGATAAGCTCACCAGCTTAAATATAAACCCCTATGTCACTAGATGGATTGCAAACTGGCTCAAGGACAGAACCCACATGGCTAGAATTGCTGGAGCCATGTCAGACTCCAAACCAGTTACAAGTGGTATCCCACAAGGCTCAGTCCTGGGACCTCTCTTGTTCGGTATATATTTCTCGGAGGTACAGGCCAACACGAAGGACTGTGGCTGACCAAGTTCACAGATGACTGCAAACTGGGCGCCATAATCGACTCTCCAGCCGACACAAGCATCCTCCAAAAGGGCCTCATAGAAACAGACAACTGGTGCCAGAGCCATGGCCTCAAGCTAAATGCCAAAAAGTGTATAGTCATCCTTTGGCAAAACAAGTGCCCACAAATTACCACATAAGTGGTAATCCATTAAGTACAGAAAAAGTAATTAGGGACCTGGGGACCCAAGTTGATACCAATCTCTCATTTGACAACCACGTGGCCAAAGTGGTTAGTAAAACATTTTATATAGCCCACCTAATCATGAAGGGATTCACATCTAGATCAGGGGAGGTCATTGTGCCTCTTTACTCATCCCTCATCAGGCCCATAATTGAGTACAATGCCCTTTTGGGATGTACCTTACCAGACACCTGCAGCAACTGGAAAGACCCCAAAGTACCTCACCAAGAGGATCAAGGGCTCAAACAGATGCCATATGCTGCCGGTTAAAGAAACTCCAGCTCTACTCAGTGGCATACCGCCTGTTCAGACGCGATCTGTGCCTGACGTATAAAGCCATGTCCAACCCGGAATTAATGGACATGCTGCACCTCAGAAAATCCAAATCCCATCAAGCTACGCGCTCGAGAGACTTGAACCTCAGCACTGAAATAAATAGGACATGCTGGAGGGACAGATTCATAACCCAGATGCTCCCTTCACTCTGGAATAAAATCCAAGTCCAGGTTAGGCAGAGTCCCTCATTGATTCTATTCAAGAGGAATCTTGATGAGTGGATGGGAGATCATAGGTTTACCCCGGGTATCACTTCTGCGTCACTGTTAGACAGAGGCACAGTATACTAACCTCGAAAAAGGGCATAGCAAAATAAATTTAAAATGGGTGGCGAAAGCCAAACACATTCTGGCTAGGCTTATAAATGCCCTAGGGCAGATAGCCTAGTATGAACCTATGAACCTATGAACCTATGAACAACTAGAGTAATTCCTACCTTTAAGCTTCTAGGGGATGCTGGGCATACTTAACTCTTTAGTTCCTACTATAAAGGGACATTGGGAACACCTACCACATTTGAAAGTACCAAGTTTAGAGCTTGACCCTTCTCTAATATCTCCTTTTTCTTTTTCTAATATATCCTTTAAATTACAATTTCTCTTGTAACTGTATCTAAGGGGTCTCTGGAAAAAATCTACCTTAGTAGGCGGCCTTTTAAACATATCCCATGTGCTGTTAATACATCTTTTAACCCACCCTACATTAGCATGGTATGTTAGTATCAAGTATGGTAATGGTTTTGTAATTTGTTCAGTACCTCCTAACTTCTTTTTACCACCAACTACTTCTCCACTAGTGAGAATGGGTAAGTAGGTACTCCGCCATCCTTGCATAACAACACTTTTAATGGGGTTAACTAAACTGTCTGGGTACCCCCTCTCCCCGAACAATGTGTGGGCATAGTTAATTTCATTCAAAAAATCTGTTTTGTTAGATGTCATCCTTGCTATTCTAACCATCTGTCCTTTTACAATGTTACACTTAAAGAAATATGGATGGTCACTATCAAAATGCAAATATGAGTTGGAGAAACACTCTTTTCTATAAATTCCAGACCTATATGAATTGTTAGTATAGTCTTTAGATAACTTAATATCTAAGTAGTGGGTCTCATCCAACCCTGTTTCATAGGTGAATTGTAAAAATTCTGTCGTATTATTCAAGTAATCCATAAAATCAGGTATTAAGTCCCTGGTTCCTTGCCATAAAATAAATATATCATCCAGAATATGTATGTAATATTGGGAAGTAAACACAAAGTGTTTTTCCCAATGTAACATAATAATGTTAGCGTAGATGAGGCAAATTTCACACTCCTCAAAACCAAGGTGGAATCCTTCAAAGCCCCCGGGCCTGTGGAAAATACGGCCCAGACCGCAGAATCCTTTATAAACGCATTCTATGAACACCTTCAGGAATGCATGGATCATGCGATCCCAAATAAAACCAAGACCCAATCCTCTAAAGGTAGACGTCCTGTCTGGTGGACCCCAGCCATAAACAAACTATACAATAGAAGGAGGAAGCTACTAAATGATAGAGCAAAATCCCAAAAGGGAAGGCATCACTGATCAGTATTAGCAAAAAACTATGGGCACTCATAAAATTGTCTAAGGCCAGCTTCGAGAGAAAAATTGCATAGGACACTAAGGATAATCACAAGGCTTTCTTTAGTTATGTTAGGAACCTGGGTGGTAATTCCCAGATATGCTCAGAATTAGTCCAAAATGACAAAAAATACACTGAACCCACAGACATTGCCAACATCCTAGCTGACAGGTTCAGCACAAACCCCCCCCCACCAAAAGGGCAAATATCTGTCCCAGCAGAGTGCTGCCACTCTGACATCTCAGATGCTCAGGTAAGAGCCGCCCTCTCCAAAGCAAAAAACACAGCATCAATGGGACCAGACGGTGTCCCGGGCTGCGCCCTACATGAACACCAAGAAGAGCTAAACCCAAACATAAAACTACTGTTCAATCTCAGCCTTACTACAGGATATGTGCCCAAAGAGTGGCGTACAGCAACAGTGGTCCCTCTCCATAAAGGTGGTGCCTCAACAGATCCTGGAAACTATCGCCCCATAAGCCTGACTAGCTTGGTCTGCAAAGCTATGGAAAGGATTATCATGGACCTCATAAATAAAGATATTGGGGACCTACAGACACTGGATCCTACGCAGTTCGGCTTTGTTAAGGGCAGATCCTGCCTCTTAAACCTGGTTGATTTCTTTGAAACAGTTACCAAGGCCATTGACGAGGGGAAGGTGGTCTACACAGCCTACCTGGGCCTCGCAAAAGCCTTCGATACAATACCCCACTCGGGCATTATAGATAAGCTCACCAGCTTAAATATAAACCCCTATGTCACTAGATGGATTGCAAACTGGCTCAAGGACAGAACCCACATGGCTAGAATTGCTGGAGCCATGTCAGACTCCAAACCAGTTACAAGTGGTATCCCACAAGGCTCAGTCCTGGGACCTCTCTTGTTCGGTATATATTTCTCGGAGGTACAGGCCAACACGGAAGGACTGTGGCTGACCAAGTTCGCAGATGACTGCAAACTGGGCGCCATAATCGACTCTCCAGCCGACACAAGCATCCTCCAAAAGGGCCTCATAGAAACAGACAACTGGTGCCAGAGCCATGGCCTCAAGCTAAATGCCAAAAAGTGTATAGTCATCCCCTTTGGCAAAAACAAAGTGCCCACAAATTACCACATAGGTGGTAATCCATTAAGTACAGAAAAAGTAATTAGGGACCTGGGGACCCAAGTTGATACCAATCTCTCATTTGACAACCACGTGGCCAAAGTGGTTAGAAAAACATTTTATATAGCCCACCTAATCATGAAGGGATTCACATCTAGATCAGGGGAGGTCATCGTGCCTCTTTACTCATCCCTCATCAGGCCCATAATTGAGTACAATGCCCTTTTGGGATGTACCTTACCAGACACCTGCAGCAACTGGAAAGACCCCAAAAGTACCTCACCAAGAGGATCAAAGGGCTCAAACAGATGCCATATGCTGCCCGGTTAAAGAAACTCCAGCTCTACTCAGTGGCATACCGCCTGTTCAGAGGCGATCTGTGCCTGACGTATAAAGCCATGTCCAACCCGGAATTAATGGACATGCTGCACCTCAGAAAATCCAAATCCCATCAAGCTACGCTCGAGACTTGAACCTCAGCACTGAAATAAATAGGACATGCTGGAGGGACAGATTCATAACCCAGATGCTCCCTTCACTCTGGAATAAAATCCCAGTCCAGGTTAGGCAGAGTCCCTCATTGATTCTATTCAAGAGGAATCTTGATGAGTGGATGGGAGATCATAGGTTTACCCCGGGTATCACTTCTGTGTCACTGTTAGACAGAGGCACAGTATACTAACCTCGAAAAAGGGCATAGCAAAATAAATTTAAAATGGGTGGCGAAAGCCAAACACATTCTGGCTAGGCTTATAAATGCCCTAGGGCAGATAGCCTAGTAGGAACCTATGAACCTATGAACCTATGAACAACTAGAGTAAGTCCTACCTTTAAGCTTCTAGGGGATGCTGGGCATACTTAACTCTTTAGTTCCTACTATAAAGGGACATTGGGAACACCTACCACATTTGAAAGTACCAAGTTTAGAGCTTGACCCTTCTCTAATATCTCCTTTTTCTTTTTCTAATATATCCTTTAAATTACAATTTCTCTTGTAACTGTATCTAAGGGGTCTCTGGAAAAAATCTACCTTAGTAGGCGTCCTTTTAAACATATCCCATGTACTGTTAATACATCTTTTAACCCACCCTACATTAGCATGGTATGTTAGTATCAAGTATGGTAATGGTTTTGTAATTTGTTCGGTACCTCCTAACTTCTTTTTACCACCAACTACTTCTCCACTAGTGAGAATGGGTAAGTAGGTACTCCGCCATCCTTGCATAACAACACTTTTAATGGGGTTAACTAAACTGTCTGGGTACCCCCTCTCCCTGAACAATGTGTGGGCATAGTTAATTTCATTCAAAAAATCTGTTTTGTTAGATGTCATCCTTGCTATTCTAACCATCTGTCCTTTTACAATGTTACACTTAAGGAAATATGGATGGTCACTATCAAAATGCAAATATGAGTTGGAGAAACACTCTTTTCTATAAATTCCAGACCTATATGCATTGTTAGTATAGTCTTTAGATAACTTAATATCTAAGTAGTGGGTCTCATCCAACCCTGTTTCATAGGTGAATTGTAAAAATTCTGTCGTATTATTCAAGTAATCCATAAAATCAGGTATTAAGTCCCTGGTTCCTTGCCATAAAATAAATATATCATCCAGAATATGTATGTAATACTGGGAAGTAAACACAAAGTGTTTTTCCTAATGTAACATAATAATGTTAGTGTAGATGAGGGCACAGGAGGACCCCATGGCAACCCCATCCACTTGATGATACAATTCCTCTTGATAATAAATGTAGTTGTATTTTAGTACCATCTCCATGTTCTCCAGTAATAATCTAAAGTCATCTGGTGTTAAGAACCCGAATTCAACTAACATCTTCTCAAACCACTCCAATCCTGTCTTGTGGGGTATCATGGAAAACAAATCTTTAACATCAATGGTTAAAAATTATATATTTTCATTGTATTCTGTGGTTCCAATTTTATTCAGAAGTCCCATGAGTCAATAAGTATGTGTGGGTACTTAGAATAAATTTTTTTAATTTTGTATCCACAAAAATGGCCAGTGGTTGTGTTTTGGACCCCTGGGAGGTGACAATGGGTCTCAGGGGTGGATTGTCAACCCCCTTGTGTATTTTTGGTATCCCAAAAATGGCCGGTATAATAGGTTTTTGTACCTTTAAAAACTGATACAACTGTATGTCTATGAACCCCTGCATCAAATTGTCTTCTAATATTAAATTTGTTTTCTTGTAAGATATATTGAGTTCATTTCTAGATACTAGTACATAACGATTGTCAGTATTCAGAATACCTAGCATTTTGGCCATATAGTCCCATTGTTCCATCAACACCACCCCTTCCCCCTTGTCTGGTTTCATGACTCAAATTTTATCATTATCACCCAGTTCCTTTAGCAATTAATTTTCTTTTAAAGAAAGATTAGAATAATCATCCACATTATTCTCATAACCACTCTTAATTAAACTAGTTACACACATCTCAAAATTTTGTAGGTCTTTTTCCATGGTGGATTAAAGGTACTTCTTTAGTCAACTTGATACCCTTAGTAGTAGTGGAACCAGTTTTAAATAGGTGTTCCAAATTTAATTTCCTTGTAAATAATTTTATATCCAAGATTATGTCCTCCAATCTTAGTTTCTTAACCAGCACAAAGGTGAATCACTTTAAAAACAGTGAAAAGTAACTGTCATCAATTAATAAATCTGTGTATAGGTTCATAGGTTCATAGGTAGGTACTAGGCTATCTGCCTGAAGGCATTTATAAGCCTAGCCAGAAAGTGTTGGCTTTCGCTGTGCCTTTAGATTAGTTCCCTGTGCCTGTGTCCAACAGAGCCATTAAAGTTTATTTTTATTTTATTTTATTTTATTTTTTTATTTATCATTTGTTGACCGGGAAAGTCCGACTAGGTTCCACAGAGCCAGTTCCAGTTTTCAGCGAGGAGGCCAGGGAGAAGATGCATGATGCATAAGAGTGATCCCTGGGGTAAACTTTCTGTTTCCCATCCACTCATCAAGGTTTCTCTTGAAGAGGGTTAGCGAGGAGCTCTGCCTAATGTAGATTGGAATCTTGTTCCAGAGCATGGGAAGTCTCTGGTACAGGAATCAATCCCTCCAGCACATCCTATTTATTGTTATGGTGAGGTTTAGATCCCTGGAGTGTGTGGCTCGAGGGGATATGGTTTTCTTTAGGTGGAGCATGCCCATCAATTCTGGGTTGGACATGGCCTTGTATGTCAGGCAGAGATCACCTCTGAGTAGGTGGTATGCAACCGAGTACATCTGGAGTTTCTTCAGTCGAGCTGCATAGGACATCTGCTTGAAGCCAGTGATCCTCTTGGTGAGGTACTTATGTGGTCTTTCCAGTTGTTGCAGGTGTCTTGTAAGGTACATCCCAAATGGGGCATTGTACTCTATGATGGGTCTGATGAGTGATGCGTAGAGGGACCCAATGACTTCTTTCGATCTGGATGCAAACCCTTTTGTGATTAGGTGGGCCACATAGAAGGATTTTCTAACCACTTTGGCAATGTGATTATCAAAGGAGAGGTTTCTATCTACTTGGGTCCCCAGATCCCTTATTATGTCTTCCGTATTTAGAGGGCTACCACCTATGAGGTAGTTTGTGGGTACTTTGTTTTTTTCCAAAGGAGATGACTATGCACTTTTTGGCATTTAGATTGAGGCCATGGTTTTGACTCCATGTACCTGTCTCAGCGAGACCCTTTTGGAGGATGTCTGTGTCAGCCAGATAGTCAATTATAGCCCTTAGTTTGCAGTCATCTGCAAACTTGGTCAGCCATATTCCTCCTGTGCTTGCCTATACTTCTGAGAAGTATATGCTGAATAGAAGGGGTCCTAGGACTGAGCCATGGGGAACACCATTTGTAAATGGTTTAGAGTCAGGCCTAGCTCCCACAACTCTTACCATGCGGGTTCTGTCCATAAGCCAGTTGGCAACCCATCTATTTTTCTTTTGAAGCTAGCCTTGGATGATGATTTTATGAGAGAATGTAGTTTCTTGCTGATACTGATCAGGGATGTCTTCCCTTCTTGGGATTTTACTCTTTTCTGTGCTAGTTTCCTCCTTCTATTGTATAGCTTGTTTATGGCAGGGGTCCACCAGATTGGTTTCCTTTTCTTGGAGGAGTGAGTCTTGATTTTGTTTGGGATATCACAATCCATGCATTCTTCTAGGTGCCCATAGAGTGCAATAGTAAATGATTTTGCAGCTTGGACAGCATTATCCTTTTGCAAGGGGGATTTGAAACTTCCCACCTCAGTCTTAAGTAACGTGAAGTTTGCTTTTGAAAAGTTTTTCACTGTGGTTTCTTTGACTGGGGGTGGTGGCGGAATGTGGATATCCAGAGTGATTAGTTTATGGTCAGATCTAACCAGCAAGGGGTTGACCTCTGGTGTGGAACACCAGTCGCCCATGGTGATGACCAGGTCCAATATGTTGTCACCTCTGGTGGGGGTGTTGACCAGTTGATCCAGGGCATTTGAGTTTATAAATTCTAGGAAATACTGGGCAAGTGAGTTTGTACTTGAGTAGTTCTCCCAGTTAATGTTTGGGTAATTGAAATCACCCAATAACAGGGTGTTTGGTAGGACCTTTATGTTTCCCAGTGTTTCCAGGAATGTGGAGTGGGGGTCCTGGGACATGGTGGGTGATATGTAGCAAGCTATAATTTGAATAGCAATTTTGACCATTGTTAGTTGCACGTGGATGATCTCTGAAGCATCGTGCTGTGCCACTAACCTGGAGGTGTGGGTATCCTTAATGAATATGGATTCTCCCCCACCTTTTGTCTTTCGGTCCGGGTTTTGTGGCCAAGATGTATGGTATGAGTTGTAGCCTGGTAGTGCTGGGGTGCTCTCTAGAGCCTTAAACCTGGTTTCTGTTACTGCCCATATATCGATTTTTTTCCATACTGAGGAGTGCCTCAAGTGCATGCATTTTGAGGTTCAGACTTCTGGAATTGAGTAGCATTACCCTCAGTTTTTTGTTACTTGTGCTATTTATGGCAGTGGGTTTGTCTTTTGAGCCTTGCCTAAAAAAGGCACTATGGGGGTGGCAAGAGCCTCGGCCAGTATTCAAAAGCCTAAGGGTGAAAGGTGCAAGCCATCTCTAGTGAAGCAGCGTGGCATGTTGAGCATGTCATCCCAGGCTGACAGACACTGGATCCCCTTTGAATGACACCAGAAGCTTAGCCAATTGTTGAAATTGATCATTTTTTCTCTATACCGTGGTATCATTCTTGATGAGAGCAGGATGCTACTCAGGATCAGGGTTATACTAGCCTGGGCTATTTGATCAGAGAGCTCCTCCATGTCTCTTTTCATGTAGTCCAGGGAGATACGGCTCAGGTCATTCACACCAACATGGACAATGACAGAGTCATATTTGTACTTGTTCTGGAGTGACCTGAGTGCTTGTGTTATGTGGCAGATCCTGGCACCCGACAGGCAGCTAACAGTAATCTTCTCCTTGTTCAGCCTAGTGAGTGGGACATCAGTGTGCCTGACTATAGAGTCACCTATTACTAGTGTGTTGGGTATGTTATTTTGTCTTAAGGGTTGTGATTGTGTGGCACACTGGTTTTGTGAAGTATGTGTCTCATGGTTTGTGTTGGGGGAGGAGGTTGCTTGGATGTCTGCTTTGGAGGTCTCTGTTGCTTTTGCAGATTTTTATTTAGTGCCTCTGAGTATGTTTTCGTGTATTTATGCATGTTTTTTGCTGGTGCTGGTTTCATAGGTCTGTGTGAGACTGCTGGTGTGATGCAAGTAATTCCCTTCTCCTCTTGACTGCCTGGTCCAGTCTTGGGTTGAGAGAGCTTAGCCCCCAGTTTGGCTGTATAATTGCATCTCTCACATGTATTAGTGTTTGGTGGAAGGAGGAGAGGGTTGTCTGTGTACATGAGGCAATTGTAACATTGCCTCAAAATGTCCAGATTCACCAGTTGGACCAAAGAGTACACCTGAAACTGCCCTTTGGACATGCCTGGATAGGTACAGTGAACTGTTTTACTGATTGGCTGGTAAGGTTGAATAGAGAGCCTTGTCCTTCTCTACAGTATAGGGGGGTCTAGGGCTAAGGTTTATTAGTGCTTGCTATGAGTTTTGAGCAAGTGCCAGGATGAGAAGTGAATGGCTTGAGTGCTTAAGTTGAAAGTTTGTTTAGTTCCAAGGGAATAATTGAAGAGTAGACTTTGTGGAGCCGGGAATAGTTATATCCTAGCTAACCGGCACTGCTCGCTGTGCAAAACTGCGCAAATGCAGGTTTTATAGCAGAGAAATGAAAGAGATAGAAATTAACCCAAAATGGCCAATAAACTACTAATTTCTGGGCTGAAACCACTCCTCCAGGGACAGATAGGCTGCTCAAAGCTCCCTCTCTCAAAGTGAACAGAAAAACTTCCTTCTATCCAAGTTAGGTATGGGCAAACACAGAAACTTGTAACACAGCCATGAATTCAGCACTAACCTGAAAACTGGACTATACTAGCTTAGAAAGGTGGGAAAACTAGTATATTTTTTGTTTTTTTCAGAAAATAAAGCACATATAATCAAAAAACACTTTAAATACACAGAAATGGCTATCACACTTGAGTGTGTAGCCTACAACAATTAAACAGGTAATTTAAACACAAAACCAACTTTCCATCAAGAAAAAACGCTGGCAATAAAATGGAAAGAAGTTTAATCCACAATACTCCAGAAGCCAACATGAAGCAATTTCAACCACAAGTAAGCACTTTCATCTTCTTACAACACAGAGACTTTTTCAGACTGATGGTTGAATGCAAGTATTGCATATAAATACAAATTCGTAAAAAACATCAATTAAGACATTCAATTTGAAAAACTTGACAATAAAAATTTAAAAAGACACGTATCACCATAGTTCTAATATTTGAGTCCCTTTCTTTTTAAATATGTTATAAATTCCTCTCTATTGTTGAGACCTGGGAGAAAACATGCATTTAATCTAACCTGCCAGCAATATTCAAGCCACCCCAATTCTTCTTTGACATTTATCTTTTTGACATTGGGGTGTATTGAATAAATAACCAAACACTTAAAATTGACCTTACATTTGCTTTCTACATAATGTTTGGCCATAGCATTCTTAACATCACCTTTGCTTATGGCATAGTGATGTTCATGAATTATCCTATATAATTCTCTTCCTGTTCTACCAATATAAAAGGAACTACATTCTAAACATACTAATAAATAAACTACATTTCTAGACTTGCAAATAAATCTACCTGGAATTTGTATCAAAGTTTTGCCTATTAAAATTTCATGACAGTCAATATATAAATAATGACAATATTTACAATTAACACACTTTAGCATTCCGCTTTTTTCTTCAACAGCCCTATTTTTATTTAACTTTTTTTGAAAAAAGTCTTTGAAATTTTTTGCTCTTTTTTGTACAAATTTGGATTCATCTCCTAACTTCTGTAATAAGTCACTATTACCTTTAAAAATTCCCCAGTTTTTTCTCACTATATTTTTGATCACATTTGAATCAGTGCTATTTTGTACTGCTAATGCTTTAGTAAAATCTGTATAAGATCTTGCTTTTGACTGATCAATCTTAAAATTATTCCTTTTTATAACTTCATCTTTCATAATCTTTTCTACCATCTCTTGGGGATACCCTCTATTAATCATCCTATCACAGAAATTTTCAACTTCAAAATGAAAAATTTGATCATCGTCCGTCAAATTGCTAATTCTATTTATTTGACCTTTGACGATATTCCATTTAGTCTTATTAGGATGTAGACTTGAATAATGTAAATACATATTGTTTTGGAATTCTTTTTTATAAATTTTAGAAACTAATTTTCCATTCTTTTTATATATCATAAGATCCAAAAAATTAATTTTTTCTGTACTAAAACTGTGTGTGAATTTAATATAAGAACACACATTATTGATATATTCCAAAAATATTTTTAGTTCTTCACAAGTTCCACCCCAAATAATTAAAATATCGTCAATAAATCTCAACATTTTGATTATATTTTTGACATACCCACTTTCTAAAATATAGGCTGTTTCCCATCCTTGCCTAAATAAATTGGCATAGCTAGGGGCTAAATCAGCACCCATAGCTATGCCATTTACCTGTAAAAATAATTCATCATAGAATTCTAAATAATTATAACTTAAAACAAGATCTATCATTTCCATTAGTAGACTTGCAGTACTGATAGAAAATTCTCTAGACTTTAGTAATTCCATTCTAACCATTTCCATACCTTCCTTATTGGGGATCATTGTATAAAGAGAATTAATATCAAGTGTTAGAAGTATATCAGATTCAGAGACATTAATATTGTTGAGTTTGTTCATACAATCATAGCTGTCTTTTATAAATGTAATACCTTTTGGCACAATTTTTTTTAGATGTTTATCTACTAAAATCGACATACCTTCAGGCTTACTATCCCTGCTGACAACAATTGGTCTTAATGGGGGAGAATCAATATTTTTATGGATTTTAGGTATTCCAAAGATCCTACTGATCTTAGGATTATTGTTAGTTATATTCCTTTTCATTTTCTCGTCTATTCTCCCAGTGTAGAACCACTCTTCTATACATGATTCTATTAATGAAAAACCTTTCTTAATTTCTGTCATACCAACTGATCTATAAAAGTTGGAATCTGATAACATTTCTTTCATCTTTTTTTCATAATCTTCCCTATCCATCAAAACCATTGCCCCCCCCCCCCTTTGTCAGCCTTAAAAATATGTATATTGTCATCTTTTAGTAGGGCATCAAAACTTTCTTTTTTTTTTTGTTAAGTTATAATATTTAAACTTAGTGCCATCTTCTAACATTTCTAACATCTGTATCTCACACACATTGAGAAACATTTCCAACTCTTTGCATAAAGGTGGATTGTAACCGCTCGGTTTGTAGAACTCACAATTATTTTGTTTTTTACTTCCCAACAAGAATTTAAGATTTAATTTTCTCACATAGTCTCTGAGCTCATTAATCATAATAAGTTTATTGGCTCTTTCTGCTGGAGCAAAGTTCCATCCCTTGCTTAGCACACAACAGTCATCATGGGAAATATTTTTATTGCACAAGTTAATAATTTTACATTTGACACTCTTTATGTCTTCCATTGCTTTTGCTGGTAATTCCAATTCTTTCTTGGAGCTTTCCTGCCCCCCCCCCCAGTTTTTTTGTGGCTGTTGTTTGTTGTAATTGTTTTTTTCATTATATCCATCCACTGTTACTTGGGCCCATGTTCTTTTATGATTGTCTATTCTCTGATATACTTCTATGATCTGTCTATTATCATCTTTTACAGATCCTTTAGAACTTGTTTCCTCATTGCTGGTTTTTGTTCTACCCACATCTTTGGTTTTAGGTCTTACTACTGGTTCATTTGAATATTGTTTCATTTCCCCGACAGTATTGAAATGAATGTCTGCCACAGTTTGTATATTATTTTTGTTGCCCAGTCTTTCTGACCTTCTTAATGAACTTGTTTCCGCTTCCCCAGTGCTACTGTTGATTTCTTGCTCTTTTTGTACAATATTGTTGACACTAGTTTCCAGTCGAAGTCCATACACTGTGGCAATACCGTTCATGTATTCATTTCTGTCTCTTTGAAATTTCTTGCTTTTCCTTTGGCACAATTCATCATTTAGTTTATGTAATTTCTCCTGTATAAGAATCATTTTGCTATTAAAATTGTCTCTGGAGGTATTATTTTTAAGAATATCATAATTACTTTTGACTTTCGTAGTTAATTCTTCAATTTTGCTTGTATTGGCTTCATGTAACAGTTCCATATACTGTAGTCCCGCCCTTTGGTTTATGTTTAACCATTTCTCCATAAATTCTTTGGGTAAATCTTTGCCCGCTGGTAGATTTTTAACTCTTAGTCCCCTTGGGACTTGCTGCACTTTCAAACTGTTTTCGAAAAATAGATTATCCCACTGGAGATGCTTGACTAATAACAAATCTTTTTCTAATCTGCTGAATTTTTCTTGTATATCAAGACCGGTATTTGCATTTATTCTTGTTCTACATTGCTCTCAAGAGAGAACGGATTAGACGGTGGTGCTAGACACCCTTTTAAAATATCTTCTTCATTTTAATAGCATAAACAGTTTTTCTTTTATTAATAGAGTTGACAATACCTTTTTCATTTGTTATAAAAGAACCACTCGGAGTGTCATTTAGCACACAGCTCGTGGAAACAGCTGTGAAGCTGGTACCAGAAGCCACACCTCTCTCCATGTTTGCCAGAACTGCAACAAGCACTAACACACTATAAAAAGCAGCACGCTTCAAACGAGAGCAAAAATCCAACAAGAAAAAACGCTAGACACCCTTTTAAAATATCTTTTTTTTTTTTTTTTTTTTTTATTAATAGAGTTGACAATACCTTCTTCATTTGTTATAAAAGAACCACTCGGAGTGTCATATTGCTGGCAGGTCAGATTAAATGCATGTTTTCCCCTAGGTCTCAACAATAGAGAGGAATTTATAACATATTTAAAAAGAAAGGGACTCAAACATTAGAACTATGGTGATATGTGTCTTTTTAAATTTTTATTGTCAAGTTTTTTCAAATTGAATGTCTTAATTGATGTTTTTTACGAATTTGTATTTATATGCAGTACTTGCATTCAACCATCAGTCTGAAGAAGTCTCCGTGTTGTAAGGAGATGAAAGTGCTTACTTGTGGTTGAAATTGCTTCGTGTTGGCTTCTGGAGTATTTGTGGATTAAACTTCTTTCCGTTTTATTGTCAGCGTTTTTTTCTTGTTGGATTGTTGCTCTCGTTTGAAGCGTGCTGCTTTTTATAGTGTACAAAACCGACTTTGTTAAAGTGCAGGCAGTAAAATAAGTACAATATGTAGCTGAAACAAGCTTTTTAAATCACAGAAAATCTAGAAAATCAGTGTTTTAGGTGGAATTAGCTAACAGGAGCAAGAAAATGTAGAAAAATGATACGTAATCACTCCAAAGTCTTTCTTTTGTCTCTCTGCTGCTGTAGAACTCTACAAGGCACCAGGCAGGAGCTTGCTGAGCTGTATACTAGCACAAAAACCTTGCAAATGTGGGTTTTATGGCAGGGAAATGAAAGAGATAGAAATTAGCCCAAAATGGCCAATAAACTACTAATTTCTGGACTGAAACCACTCCTCTAGGGACAGATAGGCTGCTCAAAGCTCCCTCTCTCACAGTGAACAGAGAAACTTCCTTCTATTCAAGTAAGGTATGGGCAAAGACAGAAACTTGTAACACAGCCCTGAATTCAGCACTAACATGAAAACTGGACTATTCTAGCTTGGAAAGGTGGGAAAACAAGTTTTTTTTTTCTTTCAGAAAATAAAGCAGATATAATAAAAAAAAAAACACTTTAAATGTACAGAAATGGCTATCACACTTGAGTGTGTAGCCTACAACAGTTAAACAGGTAATTTAAACACAAAACTGACTTTGTTAAAGTGCAGGCAATAAAATAAGTACAATATGTAGCTGAAACAAGCTTTTAAAATCACAGAAACTCTAGAAAATCAGTGTTTTAGGTGGAATTAGCTAAAGGCAGCAAGAAAAATGATACTTAATCACTCCAAAGTCTCTCTTTTGTCTCTCTGCTGCTGTAGAACTCTGCAGGACACCTAGCAGGAGCTTGCTGAGCTGTGTAGTTGTATATATTAATTTTGTTCTGTGTATGAACAATTTTATTTTCAACATTAAAACTCTGAGTGTTACATTCAGTGGTAACATCCAGGGTCAAGCCACATTCATCCCTGAAAAAACTTCCATGGTCAGTTACTGTGGTAATATGTGGGGAGGGTCACACATGCTATATCCTTTATCATACTTTCCGATACTGGTGCGGGTAGCAATGTCCCATCACCTCTGCATAGGATGGTTGATGGGGCAAATTCCGTATTCTCTCCGACCTCCTGGGTCCCTCCATCTATAAAGGGCTCCCCTGTCTATTATTAATTCCTTCATAACCATAGGTAACATTATTGTTAGTTTGTGTACCATTCCCCCTCCCCCTCATATAATTATCCTGGTGAGTTGCTAATTCATTCTCTGTCCGAGGTGTATATAATTTCTCATTGTATCTTGGAAAGGAACTCCTATTCACCCTAGGGTAGATATTAGTCTCACAACAGTAAGCTCTACCATGCTCATATTACTGTAGGTCTCTTTCTAGTTTAGAGACCTTCCTTTTATAATTCTTAACCATAAAAGTATCCACATCTTGCATCACCCTTAAATAATCATTTTTATATTCCATTACACTAAATAGTAAATCATCTTTAATTTCCTTGTTTAACGTGTCAATAGTTTTTTTACATTGCTCCATTAAAATATCATTGTTGTGCACTATAGCTTTTACAATTAAAATGCCACAATCATTAAGGATACCCATCACAGTCTTAAAAAAATCAGATTCTTTTACAGTATTATTGGGAAATGTGTTAAGCCTCAACCCCTTGGGTACAATATTATGTTCAATGCAATGTTTCAGGTGACAACTGTCCAGGGTTAAAGTCTTGTATCTAGTTAAATGGCTTTTTAAAGTCTTACATTTTTCTTTGAATGTTTTTATTGTCTTCCGGTGCCTGTTATCCTCCATTCCTGTTTGTATAAAGGATTTGTCTAACCATTGGTTAAAGTCCAGTTTGCTGTAATAATCCAGCAGGTGTCCGAAGCCCTTCTCCTTGCTTCTCTGGTTGGTATAACCACTTAGCAAGTGATTGGTAGGGCCATTACTGGCATGGGAACAACACTGAACTCCTTCTTTCCCTCTAGACGTAGACACCAACATCTGACGTCATCACAGCCTCCGCCATTCATTTGGGGCTGTTCTGGGCACACGGACTGGTGTTTCCAGAATCCAGAAAAGGCATACCAGCCTGCAAGTAACTCTGAATCAGTTTGATGAGTTCACCGAGCAGTGAAATATTATCCATACCTCTGGGGGACTCCTCGGTAGCCGCACTGATTTTATAATTTATGTTTGTGGTTTTTGTTGAATAAATCAGTTTTTATGTGAGTTTCAATGTGCATTTATTCCAAACAGGGTTTTTGGATTTACTTGTTGCTCTGAAAAGGGAAACAGCAGGAGGGACAGCCTTTATTGGAGCCAACACTGTAGAAGTGGTATTGATGTTTCTACCCTTGGTGGAGTTAAGATTGAGTTGGTCCAGGGCGTTGGAATTAATGAATTCCAGAAAATGTTGAGCAAGTGTACTGGTACATGAGTAATTTTCCCAGTTAATGTAGGGGTAGTTAAAGTCTCCCAGTATAAGGGTATAGGGTTGTACCCTAATATTTTCCAGTGTGTTTAGGAATGTGGAGTGGGAGTCTTGAGACATGGTGGGGGATCTATAGCAGGCTACAACCTGGATTGCAGTTTTACCCAGTGTTAGTTGTACCTGAAGTATCTCTGATGCGTTATGTTGGGCTACTAGTCTGGAAGTGTGCATATCCTTTATTAATATGGAGACACCACCACCTTTAGTGCTTTGGTCCAGGTTTAGGGGCTGAAAGGTGTGATATGAATTATAGCCTGAGCCTTGAACCAAGTCTCTGTCACTGCACAGATGTCGATATTCTCCATTGTAAGGAGTGCTTTGAGCAAGTGCATTTTGAGATTTAGACATCTAGCGTTGAGTAGCATAACCCTCAGATTTCATTTGCTTGTAGCTGTTATGGTGGTAATTTTGTCTTCAGGACATTGCCTAAAAAAGGCACTATAGGGGTGGCAAGAACCTTGGCCAGTATCCGGAATCCCTGGGGTGACAGATGCAAGCCATCACTGGCAAAGCATCGAGGTGTGTCAATCATGTCATCTCAGGCAGACAGATACTGGACTCCTTAGAATGACACCAGAAACTTAGCCAATTGTTGAAGTCAGTCATTTTTTGCTTGTACTGCGGTATCATTCTGGGTGATGGTAGGATGCTACTCAGAGCTAGGGTCATACCTGCCTGGGCTACAAGATCCGATGGTACAAATTATTTATTTGGTGGAGAAGTCCCTTGTCACTACTCACACAAACTATATCTCTTACTTTCTTGTGACTCTGGAACCGCAAACTCTAACTTTAGGGTTGGGAAAAAACATCAATGGACTTTTAATAAACAAATGTTAAGCTTGCTACACTGTCAAGAAGCATGCAATCCATATTGAAAATGTCAAATACTTTATTGTTGTTAGCAAACAAAGAATTTCAAAAACTGTATTACATGACCACATTTATGGTGTGCCTCTATTGTAAAGGGCATATAATGTCTGCTGAAGAAAGATGTTATGGAACTGACTGTCTAATAAAAGACCTTGCCTGTCTTAAGTTTACCTTAATGCTGCTGGTAGTATTTTTGCAGCACAGACTCAGATTTCAGCATCATTTAGTTAAGTGGAGTTTTGCCCAGAGATGATGAAATGCGCATGTGTTCCTATCAAAAAGTGCTTCCAAATCATCAGTCTGGTATCAGCTTTGATAGAATTATTGAAGTCCATTGCTAAAGAGCAATTAGCATGCTAGTGCTGATTGTTCAGTTTGCTCCAACCACTTTAACAAAGTGACATACCATATTATATATATATATATATATATATATATATATATATATATATATATATATATATATATATATATATATATATATATATATATATATATATATATATATATATACATTTTATTTCATGATGGGATTTGAAAGATTCATATATGACTAAACATTTAAGTATCTTAACTAAAATCCCAAACCTATGGCGTCCATGGAAGTTAGAATGATTATTTTTTTACCAAAGCAAATACTGCTTTTGATACCAAGACAATTTCATGAATGTAATCTTCCTTCCTAATCCTGTCCGGTTATGTTTCTTGACCGTTAAACTCACTTGCTTACTTCTACATTCCTGTTAGAACACAAATCCAAACAAAAAGGAGATGAGGGCGAAAAACTGTCACAAATAAACTCACACAAATTCGCTCAGAAACTCCAATAGAGGGCCCGCACCACAAACGAATAAAGAAATATATTAAAAGTTGATTTATTATTTTATTCAATAATGTATGCCTACACAAAGAACCACAGACTAACGCAAATAACTTTGTACATTTTCAACAAACCTCTTCCTCAGAATCAAAACATCAATAACAATTAAGTAGTCGTTTATATACTTTGTCCAATTAATAATATAATTGTCTAACCAATGGAATGAAACTAATTAATCACATTCATTATAATCATGAGAGAAGTCAGGCACACTAATATTAGTGTTCTGAATGCTTTCACTTTGTACATAAAAACAAGTTTGTAACAAGTATTTAAAAACATATATAACCATTGTTTGGAGCATACTTATTTGATAAAAGTTTTTTGTATATATAATATGATTTGTAAAATAAAATAAACACTTTGTAACAGTTGGTCGACAAGACTTAATTTCCTAAATATTATTTATTCCAACACTGCCATCTTGCGATGTTAATAAAAAATGCACTTAACTTGTCAAAGTTTAGCTGATCTCAATTTAAGTACTGGTTTAATAGATAAAAAATCATTTAAGCCCGGAGGCTTGTTAGATTCCAAAACAATCTGCCAATATAACTCCTTATATTCTAGTTTGTCCTCCCACATACCTCCCCTTATATCCCTGGGGACAGATTCCAAAACAAAGAAAGAAAATGCTGCACTGGGACAAGTTGTTTGGTGTCTAAATAATGCATTTTTACTATTCTGTTTTCTTACTTCATACAAGTGTTCGTAAATTCGACACTTCAATTTTCTTTCTGTCTTCCCCACATAAAAGGAGGTGCATCGATTGCATGTAGCAAGGTAAACTACTCCACAACTATTACAATTAAACGTACCCCTACTCATAAGTAGTCTATTTCTTGCCACCAAATAGACTGAGTTTTTGTTACCTATATGAGAACGCTGGGAACAAAAGCCACATTTGTATGTCCCAAACCCACGGGAACCTATACATTTAGGAAGGGAAGGACCAAATTCAAACATTTGTTTAAAATTTAAATCCCTACAATAAATAAACTTTAAAGGGGGTTGACTTTTCAAAGGTAAATCAGTAATTTGGACGAACCTTCCCCATTTTCTTGAGATCAGTTCCTTGATAGGTCCTGAGTCACCAGAATAGTCTAAAATGTATGCCCTGTCCCAGCTAGTGGAAGTGTTGTTATTTAAAAAAATCAATCGGTGTGGGTGGGTCTTGTCCCAAGATTGGAGCAAATCTGTCCTTTCTCCCTTGGACCACCACTTCTAGGACCTCATCTAGTAAATGCTTTGGGTATGCTCTTTCCTTAAACATACTAAGCACCTTATTGCATTCTATTAAAAATTCTTGATCGTCTGAGGTCATTCTACTCACTCTTACCAGTTGCTCCTTCACTAAATTCTCCTTCTGAAAAAAAGGATGGACATTTTTAAAATGAAGGTAAGAATTAGAGAATGTGTTTTTGCGGTGTATATTGGAATATATATTTATAAGTATATTGGAATTCATTCCTGTTAGCCTAAATATGTTAGTAGTTCACTTATACAAGAACTAGTTATCTGACCATATTCAGGAAGTTATAGTACAAGCTTCCTTTCCTAATCATCATAATGTGTGCAGTAAAGGCTGTGAGAGTTTTCTTCCCTCTGTGCTAGTTTTGAGTACTTTTATAGCATACTGAGCTAATCTCAATACTCATCAACCGCTGTATCAATGAACAGTATGTCCCTCGCATTTGGAAAATATCTCATATTATTCCACTCCATAAAGGTGACCCATCCAAAGAAAGAACAAACTTCTGCCCCATAGCAATCCTCTCCCCCCTCACAAAAATCCTAGAGAAATGCATCCACAACCAACTCTTAAACTACTTCCTTCTCAACAACCTACTTTACAGCTCTCAGCATGGTTTCCGGCCAAAGCACAGTACTAGTACAGCTCTCCTTGCCTTTACTGACTCCATCCGCCAACACTTGAACAAAGGACAACAGGTCACTTCTATATTTCTAGACATGTCTAAAGCCTTCGACACTGTTGCCCACCAGCTCCTTCTTAACAAACTATCCACCTACGGCCTTAGCTCACCCGCATTAACCTGGTTCCACAGTTATCTTTCTAACTGTCAACAGGCCACAGTATGGGACTCCTCTCTCTCCCCTCTCCTCCCCACCTCTGTGGGAGTCCCCCAAGGTTCCAGTCTTGGTCCACTCCTCTTTATCATATTCACCAATAACCTCTGCATAGCAAGCCAGCATGCCTCCATAGTGCAGTACGCTGATGACTCTACCCTTATCTGTTCTGCTCTCTCCATCCTAGATCTCCAAATTAGAATGTAATCTGCTTTTCAGGAATCCTACCTCTCACAACAACTCATTTTAAATCCCAACAAAACCAAAGTTATAGTATTTAGGAATAATAAATCCAAAACTTCACAAATCCCCCTATCCATCACCTCTGCTAATGGTACCAAAATTACCCCCACTAAACACAAAAAACTCTTAGGTATTACCATAGGTGAATACCTCAAATTTGACATACATATTGCCCAAACCATCAAAAAAGTCCACATCAAATTAGGCAGCCTGTATAGAGCCAAGCCATTCCTAACATCCAATGCCAGGCTTGTCACTGCACGCACACACCTCCTAAGTACCCTTCTCTATGGTTCCATTGTTTTCACAAACCTCCAGAAATCTGACCTCAATAAACAGGAATCTTGTTACCATAAAATCTCTACATTTGCCACCAACCTCCCACTCACATCCCATCACTGCTCATCACTTTCAGCATTAAACTAGCTAGAGCTAGCTAACCTTCTGTCTCTCAATCATCTAGCCTTAACTCACAAAATAATCTACAATTCCAATAACTGCCCTGCCTTATCCTCCTTAGTTCAACCACACTCCAACCATCGTACTCTCAGATCCTCCAACAAACTCTTACTTAAGGTGTCCAACTCCCACAACCAACACGGCAACTCCCTCTATTCCCACAACATAGTCAGACTCTGGCACTCCCTCCCAGAAACCCTAAGGAACATACCCTCATGATCATTTCAAAAAATTACTAAAACACCACCTCAGCAACCACTGGCTATGCTCCTGCCACCCCCTGCTTAAACCTACTCTCCTCTCTTGTTAGCTACTCTCAGAACATGCTCTCCTCCTGCTTCTTTTGTAACTTATCTCTACTCCCTCTGCCACCTTTACCATCAGCTCTCTCAACTTGTAAATAATTATTTACTTCAGCTTCTTGTTTATTCACTACAGAGCTGTTATATTAGCAGGTTTTAGTTCCCACCATCCTGTTGTGTTTGTTCATCAAGGTAGATCTTCCCCTGGGATCTACACCAGTAAACTCACAACTCTCGTGTAATGTTTCTTCTTGATATTGATGTTTTTGATATTGTAAAAATGCATACTATTTTTGTGATGTTTGTTTTTGATTTGTAAAATTGCATTCTAATCTGTGATAATCTGTGTATCTAAAATCTACTTGTATAGTATTTTCTGTGGAGCTTTTCTCCCTGGGCCTCTGCTGAAAATGGGTCTCTGGCCCAGTTGGACATTCCCGGTCAACAAAATGTAATAAATAATTGTGTTTGTCTTTTCAGCTTTTCCCGGTTAGGGGTCGCCACAGCGGAACTCTAGTCCGCTAATGATTGGCAGTCGATTTTTTATGGTGCCGAGTTGCCAGCCCTCCACCCAACCTTCAGCGAAGGCACGCCCATTCATGCATGTCTTTTGGAGGCCACTCGACTGTGGGGAGGACATGCAGACTCCAAACAGAAGGCACTTCAGCCGAGAATCAAACAGGAGAACTTCTTGCTGTGAGGCAACAATGCTACCGCTGTACCACACCGGCTTTCTAAAATGTAATGTGTGTTGTCTTTCGGCTTTTCCCAGTTAGGGGTCGCCACAGCGAAACTCCGGTCCGCTAATGCTTGGCAGTAGATTTTTACATGTCAAGTTGCCAGCCCTGACGCACAACCTTCAACGAAGGTACGCCCATTCATGCATGTCTCCACACAGAAGACACTCTAGCTGAGAATCGAACAGGACAATGTCTTACTGTGAGGCGACAACGCTACCACAGCACCATCACCACAGTCTTTCTAAAATGTAATAAATAATAAATAAATTGATATTAGACCCCCCCAAGTGTCAGGTTTTAGAAGTGTTAATGAAAAAGATGGTCTAATTTTGGCAGGACTCCCTGAAAGGCTATTAGATGTATATGGTAATGAACTTCACAGAGCTGGGCTTGCAGTCATAGCAGAAGAAGATAGTAGGGAAATCAATGAAACTGTTAAATGTGTGAAAGGATTGTTAGGGGGTAAAGAACCATGCAGCTCGCCAGAAATTGAGTTGCAATACCCACTAAGTTCCTCATCTGATAGTGATGCATGCGTACCTCTCAACCTGTTAGAGCAAGAAATCTGGACAAAGCCATAAATAAAAGTGGGACAAAGGCTCAGAAATAGGGACAATTTTTAAATATTGCTCTTACAAACTTAGAAAGTTAATAGAGTAACAGGTTTTGCATTAAAATATCTAAAATTCAAATGTCTGTCATTATTTTCTAATTTCAGTCTTTAATGATTTTCCACTAATTTGCCAGAAAATCACACTTTTATGAAAAACGTACCAAAAATATGTGGCAAAAATATGGGCATTCTGTTTAAATCTGTACAGTTGAGAGGTATGAGTCTTGGTCTATGCAAGAAAAACTCAGGAAGCTTGCCTTCATTATATAAGTCATTCCATTCAGAAGAAGTTTTCAAAAAGCCAGTTAGTTCTCACAAAATATGGTTATTCAAGAGAGACTGTTAATGAGCAGACATAAAGTGAGAAATATTTGCTACACTTCTTTTTAGCAATCCCTTATTTAAAAGTGTTAAGGATGATTGAAGATCTAAGACTTCAGATAAGTGTTTGGAGGCAATGGCCTATTCAGATGACAACTTGTTTGTATTCAGAAACATTCTAAGTTTGTCTGGATTCCTCTCTACAGATAGTAGGTATTTTTTTCTCTGAGACTTGTTAGGCACATGGAGAAAGCATAACTACCTCACAGCTCTAAGACACAAGGTAATATCTGCTTTGTGTATATCTTCCTGTTTCATTTCACTTATAAAACACATATCTGTGTCTGAGGTACATTAAAGTGTAAATTAAGGAAAATAATCATATATTTCCATTGTAATTTGATACAACAATCCTACTACTAAAGGTTGCCATACTTCTGATGCAGCAAAAAGGCACTTCAGCCTGAATTTCAAACTTAACTCCTGATGTTTTCATGACAGTATATGCAGCAATTAGTACTGTATTGTCATATGATCTGCGGTGGTGGTGCTGCGGTAGCGTTGTCGCCTCACAGTAAGATGCTGTCCGGTTCGATTCTCAGCTAGAGCTTCTTCTGCGTGGAGACATGCGTGAATGGGTGTACCTTCGTTGAAGGTTGTGCATCAGGGCTGGTAACTCGGCACGTAAAAATCAACTACCAATCATTAGCAGACCGAAGTTCTGCTGTGGCGACCCCTAAAAGTCGAAAGACAC